>NC_068299.1:3169117-3289117 GCF_025860055.1 Xyrauchen texanus | reverse complement strand
TCATCGCTAGCATTAGCATTTTTACTCCAACGAGTGCTGGTGTGCAGTGTGAAGAGCAGATGCAGGATGGAGTTTGTCTTTACCGTCTGCAGCCCAACCCTCCTGTAGCACATCTCCTAATATATCTGGAAAAGTCATTTGCATATTAATTGAAAATTCAATACAAGTTAAGTTCATTAGTGGCATAATGTTGATTACCACAAAAACTCATTTCGACTCGTCCCACCTTTTCTTTAAAAATAGCAAAAATGGAGGTTCCAGTGAGGCACTTACAATGGAAGTGAATGGGGCCAATTTCTGAAGGGTTAAATAGGCAGAAATGTGAAGCTGATAATTTTACAAAAGCACTTACATTAATTCTTCTATTAAAACATATGTATTATTTGAGGTGTACACTTCATCATCGTTTTTATGGTAGTTTTAAAGTTTAATGGCATTGCGTTGTCATGGCAATAAAATTGAATATAACTATACAGAAAAGGTTATTAAGTGATTTTATAACACTAAAATCATGTTAACACACATACTGTTGATGTCTTGTGTCAATACTTTTGAAACAGTGAGGATTTTAACGTTTACCGATCGGCTCCATTGACTTCCATTGTAAGTGCCTCACTGTAACCACGATCTTTGCTTAGTTTTAAGAGAAGTAGAGACGAGTAGAAAAGAATTTGTGTAGTACTCAACATTACGCCACAAAAGCTTAACTTTATCAAACTTGGAATATTCCCATAAATACACACACAGTACTGAGCAGCATGCAGTTAAAGAGGTACTTAAGTAATATTATTTTCAGTATCTGAACATAGCCAGAGAGTACGGTGGTGGTCTAAACAACATAACTGGTAAACTGGTAATCAGAAGGTTGCTGGTTCAAGACCCACAGACACCACCATTGTGTCCTCGAGTAAGACACTTAACTCCAGGTTGCTCCGGGGGGATTGTCCCTGTAATAAGTGCACTGTAAGTCCCTTTGGATAAAAGCGTCTGCCAAATGCATTTTTGTATCTTGCATAATGTTGCTTCTACTTGGAATATTTTACTGATTAATTCAGACACTGATTAAAAATTAGGTTTTGTTTGCATAGAATGTGGATGAGACTATGAACTGGGGAAAAAAAACATCCATGGCAATTTTTTTTTGTGACATTTTTCACTCATGAATGATCTGTATTTTGTTTTGCGTGCATTTGTTGTCAGCTCTTACAAATATTTTTCAGCGGTCAATGCACTTTTATTTTAATACGGTACAGTTGCATGGCAACACCATACTGACACCATAAATAAAACTCCAACTCCCTCTGAAAGATACATGAGGGGTCACGCACTGACATCCGGTGTGTCTGATTCAGAGGACGGATGTACTGTTTCCTTATTTCACCTCTTCCGCACACACACACACACACACACACACACACACACACACACACACACTACACATATTGGCAGCCGTGACTGTAAAAGATCTTGCTGCATTTTTCACCTGTTGTGTATTCCAGCCTTTTCAGTGTTGAATTACTAGCATTTGTATAAGTTGTGCAGTACACACACAGTATATGTGTGTTCTGCTTGTTAATGTGTTTATTGGTTTCCATGATAGAACCACACAAACCTTCCTTCGTCCATCTGCCGAATTACAATGTGATCTACAACACCGACCTCCTACCTGCTTCATCGTATGACTTACAATCACTCGTACCTTCATGCACATGTCTGTTGTAACTGCACACATTCATTTTGTTTGTTATTTTGCGTAGGCCTACGCTCTTTCATTTCTTTCCACTCAACGCATACTCATTCTTCATAAACATTTGGACATATTGTTATTTTTATTGACCTGCTTTGTTGTCACCTTGTGAGCCAGTATTTCTGGAATAGATAAATCTGTTTTCATTTCACTGCCTCCATCATTTCTTTATTTCCCAATTGAGCATTTAATGTGGTAATTAGACCCTCTGATGTGATTGGCCCCGGAATAGAGAACTAGTGCATTTTATTTCCTCTACACAATGACCATAATAAAAAGCCTTTTAGAGATGACCTATGGAAAGCTCTCGTGCATAATAAGGACGAACAGACCGAGGGAACAAATGCAAGATTTTTATGCAAGAGAATTTTTGCATTAGAAGAATAAAACACATTGTGCACTCTTGCAAAAGCTATTGTTATCTGAAACCATTTGCAAATCTATTGCAATGCTATCATTAGACTGTAAGAGTTATGGCTTACTTACTGCTGTAGACAAGGGCGTAGATTTGGCTTGAATATTGGGGGATGGATATATGTGTGTGTGTGTGTGTGTGTGTGCGTGTAATTGGGATAGTTTAAAAAGTGCAACTTTGAGTCCACATGTGCGAAACTGTATTTTCAAAAGACATTTTAGCCTATTCATGGGCTTTTTATAATATCATACGCCTTTTTTTTCTTAGATGACTACAGATTAGTAACACAAGTATAGTGTTCATGCTACAGTATCAACAAATGAAAAATATGATGTAAATCTATAATAAATGAATGAATGAATGTTACATTTATATAGCGCTTTTCTGACACTACACTCAAAGTGCTTTACACAGGGGAACAGGGGACTCTCCTCAACCAGTGCGCAGCATCCAACCGAATGAAGCGACGGCAGCCATAGTGCGCCAGTACACTCACCACACACCAGCTATTGGTGGAGAGGAGAGAGGAGAGTGATACAGCCAATTAATGGATTGAGAAGGGCCAATAGGGGGAATATGGCCTGGACACTGGGGGTTACACCCCTAATCTTTTCGAGAAGTGTCCTGTGATTTGTAATGATGTAAACCAAAGGCAATTGTTTCATGTGGGTGATAACACTGTGGTTATATGTGGCTGTCAATTGTCTCTATATTCAATAACATCAAGGAAATGATCTAAGCAAAAAAACAAAACAAAAAAGAAAATCCTAAATATAATTTTCTGTATTTGTAACAAATCTGTAACAAATGTATATCATATTTTCAAATCATTTTATTGGAATTAATAGAATGTAATTCATTACAATATAATATTAATAGAATATACAAATATTATTTATGCATTAATAATATTACTGACATTAACATTATTGTTATAATTTGTTTGTTAAATAGAAAAAATATTTTATTTATAACTTATTTTGAATTGTCAGTATTTTTAATTATATAAATATTAAATAAATGTTACATTTTATATATATATATAATAATTTACATATATAAATATATATATATACAACGAATATACAGTAAATACATATTCTTAATATTCTGAGCAGTGTATACTATATATAATGAAATTAAATTGGTATAAATATTGGTATAAATTGGTACCAATTTAAAATAATTTATTAATTTATTTATGTTAAAATATTATATATTATTAACACTTTATTAAAACATAAAATAATAAAATATATAGTATTATAATAAATTATTTATATTCATGTGTGTATTATTCATTCATTTTACTCGGTGTGACTATAGTTTATTAGAAACTTGTGTTTTATTTTTGTTTATTTTTTTTATCTTTTCATCTATATTTGTAGTTTTGTCTTACCATACAAGTTTGATTTTCCACTTTTTGTTGGAATTAAGTATTGAGCTCATTTCCATCACACTTTCAACCCAAGAACTAAAAGTTTCACAGCGATTCTTCTCATTAATCAAAAACACAGATTAATTAATACCTCACCAGCCATTTCAGCACAAACTGAATGCCATTAATATTTCACCACTGAACTGAGACAGAAAGTAAACACATCACAGAAGTGCCGAAATCTTGTGAAACACAGGAATGGCCGTGGAGAAACCATCAGTGATGAACGTTCCCTTAACATGCATTGTTTGCTTTGTAAATGTATACAGTAATGTACAGTATGTGCTTTTTCAACACATAATCAATGTTGTTTCAATGTCAGAGATCAATGTTTGCTCAACAAGGAGTCAATGAAGAGCTATCAGTAATGCAATAAATTATGTAAAACAAATTGAAAGCATGGTGGTTAATTACTGTTGGAAAACACTTCTCAAAATACATTATGCATAATGAGATGCTGATTCTTTTCTCCGGTGAATCTGCAGTTTACCAAAGATGACTAATTTGTGCTGTGTTACCCCAGCTAACTCAAGCATTGATGAAGTTTAATGACTAGAGTTTTCAATAGCTGAGTGATCTATAAAAACAAGATGATGCATTTATATCACTCATTTACAGTAATGACAGTTATTTCCAAGTGCACAAACATGGAAATCCTGTGTGCTCTTAAAAGAGTGTTTTTATGGTTAAATACTTTTTCAATCCCAGTTCAAAGATGTAATAAGTAAAACGTACAATTAATTATCTGGCTCATATATTATCTTTGTTCTAAAGCTTTAGTGTAGCATTATTAGCGCATTCTGACAAATCACATTTGCATTCTAATTGCCATAAAAACATTGTCATGAATGCTTTTGTCAGTTTTTCTGTCTTCATTAAAGTCTTATTTGCATTGTTTTCAACATCCAATCAATTACTGATGGATAAAATCATGTCCCACATGAATAATACCATTCATACTTTTTAAAATGTCCATTGCTGCATGTACCATTTTGTTCTTAAAATAGATTGTAGATATTTTGCATGCAGTGAGCAACATGCTGGTACTCTCTTCCATCATATCCAAGTTAACCATTGATCTATTCTTATGCACGTTTAATGTCAGAATGGATCTTCAGAATAACATCACATGTCAGAATCACTCACTCACATCTGACAGGACGTTTTATGCTTTCAGGGTTCTTGAGTGCAAAAAAGAAAATCAGAGACTCTCAGCACAGTCCTGTTTAATAGTTTTTCTGCTGTGCAGACAAATATGTGTGTGTGTATATACCTACTGCCTAAAACCTAATCATCGATTTCACAGGAGTTTTTTTATTGTACTGTACTTCTGAATAATTGAAAAAGTCCCACGGTAAAATAAAAACAACAGGAAGACATAAATCTTACTTTAGCACCGGGGCATTGACCCGCACAAGCAGTATTTGAATTACACAGCCTACAGCTAAAAATGAATCTTTTTAATTCCAGTAACAGAAAGATTTGTGTTCAACGTATGGAAATGAAAAGTCATCCTATATGCTGTCAAAAGGCAAAAGATGTAGATTAAAAGAGAGTGTGCGCTACAGAAAGAATGAGAATGTCTGAGGAAGAAAATGAAGGGTGAAATAACGCAGATTATCCAGTCTGTGCTTACCGAAATCCGAAACAATGCCCCCAGTGGCCAAATCGGTAAGTGTGGATTGGCGTATGTGCACGTGTGAGCTCCATTTTCCAGGTGTAATGTCCACAGAGGGGTGCCAAAAGCGAGTTGTTTTCATCTGTACGAGCTGTAATACAGGGAAGATGAATGCATATTTTATAAACGCTAACCCTAACTAACCCTAACTTCAATCCAAACCCCAAACCTAACCATCAGTGGACTAAAAGTGTAATGTTAGAGGGGGTAACGCAAACTCCGAATCATGCTCGTTACTTAATATGGGAACGTGATTACTTTTTGAGTGTATATCAGAGCATATTAAGTACATTTTTTGGTTACACATTGTTTTACAGAGTTCATGTTATTGTGTATTTATATAGATAATTACTGACTAATAATGAACTGTAAAAATATGCATTAAGGTTCGGAACAATTCGGAGGTTCAGTAAAACCCTTTAACTGTACTGTTATGCAGTCTCTGGGATCTGTAACGCACCTGTCTAATGGGTTTTTGTTGAGAGCAGATGTTTGCTGTAGAAATATACTAGTGTATTAATGGATATTGCATGAATGAGCTGGCACAGAGAAAGATAACAAATATTCCATAGATATGGACAGTGTACATAAGTGCGCATACACTCACACACAAAGCAGTTCAGTTGGTCAGAAACCCCAAAACTGATAAACACCCTACACAGATACAAGGGCTCTAAGAATCATGATAAATTATTGATATATAGAAGATAAAAGTTTATATATGTTTGCCATATTGAGATATTTAGTATTACAGTCGAGACCTGAATCTCACATCCGAACGGCAAACATCATCATTACATTCATCACGTCCTCATCTCTCCAGCCACTGACCCACAACAGCTCTTCAGCCAATCAGATTAGGCTATTTTCCTCACTGACCAGGAACAATGATTAAACAAGTCACTCTAAAGGAATGGTGCCATTTGTGTGCTACAGTATGTGTATCCACATGACTTACTAATAGCATTAGCAGCATACTGAACTGAGTCACATTATATCATTGATTTTCCTGTTTAGTGAGATATACAGTATATTAAATGGTCTGGACTTATATAGCGCCTTTTTAACCTTAGCGGTATTCAAAGTGCTTTACACTGCATCTCATTTACCCATTCACACACTCACACACCAATGATGGCAGAGCTGCCTAGCAAGGCGCTAGCCTGACATTGGGAGCAACTTGGGGTTTAGTGTCTTGCCCAAGGACACCTCGGTATGTGGAGTCATGTGGGCCAGGAATCGAATCACCAACCCTGCGAATTGTGGTCAACCCGCTCTACCCGCTCTACCACCTGAGCCATGTCCATGTCAGGATTAGCAGAGAATAAATGCTCAGGACCCAAATGCAGAGTGAAAATAAACAGGGAATTTCTTAAAACAACATAAATCAAAACTCCCACAAGGGGTAAAAACAAACATAAACTACCCCGAAGGGGGAAAAGGGTAATCCAGGGTGGGCAGAGGGAAACTGGACTGACCGGACCGAAACAGGAACCAGGTAGGGGAAACAGGACTGACAGCGAATACTAGACCGACCGACTGAACACACAAGACTAGGTACACAAGACAGCTCACTCAAGGAGGCTAAACTAGGGAGAGAAATCAAACGGGTTAACAGGGGACGAATGGCATGAGCGCACATCGCCAAGAGAATAAGGCAATATTCGCCCATGCCAACCGACAACAAGACGAGAGAATGCGTAGCAATGCCAAACAAAGCCATGCCACGCATTCTCACACTAAACAAAACCTGAGCGTACATCGCAAGTCAAGTGCCACGTGATGCACGCTACAGGCAACAAAAACAAGACAGGACACCTGTGCGAGAGTTCGACCACACACAAACACGAAATCTCAGACCGAAGTGACCGAACTTCAGCACTATGTGAAGACAGCTCGTGACCCGAGCCAGGCGTCCGCGGTCACGAGAGACAGACACAGAACATGGAGCACGAGTGTCCGGATCCCGACACAGACCAAAACTGAACCAGACAGGAAGTCAGGATCCAGAGACCATGCTCCAGACATGAAACAAGACAGACCGAAGAGTGGACGGCAGGGACTTCAACCAAAACCATGTGCTCACACAAACACAGACAACGAAATGATGAACGAAATGAACGATGATGTCACGGTCCTGTCAAACTTATTTTAAAAATATGTATTTTTTATTTTATGATTTTGTTATTATGATTTTTGTATTATTATTAAAGGTTACTTCATTATATTTGATGGAGTTTTGTAATGACATTGAAATGCATAAATATTAAAATTATAATCTGTAACCACATTTTGGGGCCAGGGACCGAAATTAATGGGGGCTCAGGGCAAAAATGCCAGTGAAAGTAACAAATATGCCTCTGAAATTCAAAATATGTCATATTGAATTCATGGGTAAGAGCTCATCATTTCTTAATCTAGTTATTCATGTTGAGAATTCATGTTAATTCAATATTTTTTTTACGTTTTTCATAAAAAAAAGGATGAGGTTGTACACAATAAATAAATAAATAAAAAATATGCATTTAAATTTAACAACAAAATTCTATAATTCAAAACTGAATTGAAGTGAAATATTTTTAAGTGTTTATTTTTTACTTGTTTAGACAGAATGTGCCCATTAAAGGTATTAAATGCTCCTGCAAATTAAAACCAGAGGGGAAATATTGCCCCTATATGGGAAAGTTTGTCTGCCCCTGACTGGGGTAATAGTTTAAGAATTCAAAATTCCATTGAAAACCCCCAATTTATTGAACACTTATTTGAAAATCGTGGGGTGAGCATCCTCATATGGAGTTCCCCCAATGTCTATGGCAGGTATACTTTGGGCTTGAGGTGAAAAAACAGGACCAATAAAAGACTATTTGCTGATTTATCTTGAAAAAAAAAAAAAAGAAAGAAACATGCTTGAGGCATATGCTTTTGTAATAATGAGCTGGGGTACTAATTCATCACTCGAACAAATGTAGAGTTGGGGAATAACAAATTCTAGTATCAAAATCAGGGACTCAATTCAGCTCTTGCACACTGGACCTATTCAAATTTATCATTGTACGTAACAGTATGTGAATTTACCTTAAACCATCGTGTAGGACATCAAGATCTGCTATCATCAATGCCTGTAAAATGTTGTTTATGCGCAGCTGCTGTGGAATAATGACTGTGCTTGCATATTCATATGCAGTTCATCAACTCCCACGCTGCCCCAATGTTGTGTGCCCGAGGCTGCTGCGTACACACAAACATCGCTCTGCCAAAATGCAGGCCATCCATCAAACACATGCAAATCTTCCTGGTGAGACAAGTTATGTTCTCTTCATGAAAAGGAAAAATAAAAAGATGAGAAATGTATTAGTTAAGTGACAGAAAACACGATTTGCCCAAGGCACGATCTTAAAAGAATACTTTATCTAAAAATGAAATTCTCTCATCATTTACCATACCATACCAACTTTATTTGTTAAGCACTTTACAACAACCAAAGTTGACCAAAGTGCTGTACATAAAAATATAGAAAAATATACATAAACATATGTACAATTAATAACCATACAATAAAAACAAAGCAACAAAT
The DNA here is from genome assembly GCF_025860055.1 of Xyrauchen texanus. NCBI lineage: Eukaryota > Metazoa > Chordata > Actinopteri > Cypriniformes > Catostomidae > Xyrauchen > Xyrauchen texanus. Next base: position 3,280,265 of record NC_068299.1, on the reverse strand, counting down.
ACAATCAAGTAAATAAAATCGAGTAAATAAAATCGACCTCTTACTAGGTGTTAAAAACCACAGAGAAAAGATGGGTTTTAAGAAGGGTTTTAAAAACAGATAAAGAAGAGGCCTGCTTTACATGCAAAGGCAGATCATTCCATAGTCTAGGGGCAGACACAGCAAAGGCACGGTCCCCTCTGAGCTTACGCTTAGTTTTAGGCACAGTCAGGAGCAGCTGATCATCTGACCTGAGAGCTGGACGGGTTTATAAGAGTGTAGAAGCTCAGAGAGGTATGGCGGGGCAAGACCATTTAAAGATTTAAAAGCAAATAACAGAATTTTAAAATGGATCCTAAATTGAATAGGCAGCCAATGTAATGAAGCTAAAATAGGGAAATGTGCTCATGTTTACGTGTGCCTGTTAAAAGACGTGCTGCTGCATTTTGTACCATCTGGAGAAGGGTGATGGAGGACCCACTAACCCCCACATATAGGGAATTACAATAGTCCAGCCGTGTAGTTACAAAGGCGTGGATTGCAGTTTCAAAATGTTGTCTTGACAGAATTGGCTTTATTTTGGCCAGCTGCCTCAAATGAAAGAAGCTTGATTTGACAACAGCTTTGATGTGACTGTCAAATTTAAGCTCAGGGTCCACTTTAACTCCTAGATTTGTAATGTTAGATTTAATATAGGGTGCCAAGGAGCCCAGATCTACAGGCGGGGTCCCAGTGGTGCCTCCAAAACCATCACTTCTGTTTTTTATCATTAAAATTTAAAAAGTTCAGAGCCATCCAGGCCTTTATGTCGTCGAGACAATTGAGTAGTTGTCCAACAGAGTTATCATTTTTCTTTTTAAGGGGTACATAAATCTGACTGTCATCTGCATAACAGTGGAATGAAATGCCGTACTTTCTAAGTATGGAACCAAGTGGAAGCAAATACAAAGAGAAAAGTAGAGGGCCGAGGACTGAGCCCTGTGGGACCCCACACAAGAGAGGAGCAGTGGAGGATACAAATTCACCTATGCTGACACAAAAAGTTTGATCCGCTAAATATGACCTAAACCACTCCAGTGCCATGCCACTGATGCCCACCCACTGCCTTAAACGTGAAATCAATATCTCATGATCCACTGTGTCAAATGCAGCAGTTAGATCCAAAAGCACAAGGATAACACAGTCAGCCAGAGTCAGTCGTTAAAAAGATATCATTAAAAACTCTTAAAAGAGCGGTTTCGGTGCTGTGCAAGGTTTTAAAGCCGGACTGGAAAACCTCTAGTATATTATGTTCTTCCAAAAGACCAATAATTGACTGTGCACAATCTTCTCCAGGATTTTTGAAAGGAAGGGCAGTTTGGAAATAGGCCTGAAATTAGCAAGAACTGACAGATCCTGAGCAGGTTTTTTAATCAGAGGTTGAACCACTGCATGTTTCAAAATTTCAGGGACCACACCCGAGGTCAGACTACTGTTTATAAATGCAGCCACAGATGGTCCTACAGTGGGGAAAACCTCCTTAAATAGTCGAGGGGAACAGCATCATTTGGAGAACCCGAGGGCTTCAAGTGACCAACTACCTCCTCTAAAAAGAAAAAGTCACCGGCTCAAAATGATCAAAAACAACCGAGCAAGGGACAGAGATTGAAGGGTCTGAAGCTGAAGGCGCAATTTGAGACCTAATAGAAGTGACCTTATCAATAAAAAAGCAAAGGAAATTTTCACACATAGCAGGGGATGCCTCCATACAAGCATTCTGTGGTGCATTTAAAAGTGAGTCAATGGTGTTAAACAAAACACGAGGCTTGCGACTATTTGCCAGAATAATATCTGTGAAATGTTTTCTTTTGGCATCTTTCACAGCATCATTTACTCAACATCATGTCGTTTCAAACCTGAAGAACTTTCTTTCTTCTGTGGAACTCACAAGGAGCGGGCCGGTGGGTTGGCTGCGAAACAGGCCGAATGGGCCGCGATAAGCTAAAATGAGCCAGCGTTATGCAGAACGGACCACAAAGCGACTTACAGAGCCCATATTACAGGGACAATCCCCCCGGAGCAATCTGGAGTTAAGTGCCTTACTCAAGGACACAATGATGGTGGCTGTGGGGGTCAAACCAGCAACCTTCTGATTACCAGTTATGTGCTTTAGCGCACTACGCCACAACCGCTCCGATATGCAGAAAAGGAGAGCGAAAAATCTCGGGCCGATTTCTCTTCCCAGTCCAACCCTGTGTGTAATGCTGTATCTAATATTTCAACTTTGTTGCGATGACAAAGCAACGTTGGCAAACCCTGTAAGCGATTTCATCACACTAAATGTTGACGTACTGGCCCCATTCACTTCCGTTGCAAGTGCCTCAACTGTAACCTCGATTTAAAAAAATATATGTATATATTTTATGCTGTCGATTGCACTTTAACAAGTGCTTTAATAAAAAATACAAGTTGCACAAAATACACTTGCCCCATAGACTTCTATTGTAAGGGCATTATCATACACACAATATCTGCTTGTTTTTCCAAACCGAGGATTGACTCAAAATGATTCTGTGGTAATCGACAGCATGTCACGGATACAGTTCGTAGAGCTTATTTTAGTTTTGAACACAGCACATTCCTTTAAGATAGACCCACTTTAAGCTTCACAAGTCATTCATGCACTGCTAATAACATTGTCATCCAATTCTGACAAGAACAGCTGTGAAATTTCCCATTTCTGACAATCAAATTCACATTGTCTGTGGCAATGTATGTAACACATGTCATCTCTCAATGTGCCACATCTTAATTCAAATCAGACTTTATGGCCGCTGGCTGATTCCACTGAGGTGGGCTACCTCATAAAAAGAGTGTTAAGAATGTGTTAATGCGGTCGCCTCCCGGGGAATTAAAAAATTGCTGGTGTCTTATGGTGGACCATTAATTCCTCTCAACAGATTTTATATGTGACAGGAGAAACTTGCTCTGTGTGTGCACCTGTGTAAAGAGGGAATTACCATACAGATTGGCTCTTTCAGTGCACCATTATGCGCTCAGGGTTCATTATCATGAAAGGTTTGGAAAATAGCAAATATACAATGGCAGCCAAAAGTTTGTAATAATGTGCAGATTTTGCTGTTTCGGAAAGAAATTGGTACTTTAATTTACTAAAGTATAGTCAGGACAAAACTGATGCAAAAAAAAACAGCAACATCACTATTTGAAAAAAGTCATTTTTGATCAAATCTAGACAGCAGCATCACTCCAACACCTTATGCTTGAGTAATCATGCTATTATTTAGCATGTAGCATTTGGTACTAGAAAATCACTTGCCATTATATCAAACACAGCTGAAAGATATTTGGTTCATTAAATGAAGCTTAACATTGTCTTTGTGTTTGTTTTTGAGTTGCCACAGTGTGCAATAGACTGGCATGTCTTAAGGTCAATATTAGATAAAAAATGGCAAATAAAATAAACAGCTTTCTCTAGAAACTCATCAGTCAATCATTGTTTTGAGGAATGAAGGTGATACGATGCTTGAAATTGCCAAAAAACTGCAGATTTCATACAAAGGTGTACACTACAGTCTTCAAAGATAAAGCACAACTGTCTCTAACAAGGACAGAAAGAGATGTGGAAGACCAGATGTACAACTAAACAAGAGGATAAGTACATCAGAGTCTCTAGTTTGAGAAATAGACGCCTCACATGTCCTCCGCTGACAGCTTCATTGAATTCTACCCGCTCAACACCAGTTTCATGTACAACAGTAAAGAGAAGACTCAGGAGGACTTATGGGAAGAACTGCAAAGAAAAAGTCACTTTTGAAACCGAAAAACAAAAAGAAAAGGTTTGAGTGGGCAAAGAAACACAGACATTGGACAACAGATCATTGGAAAAGAGTGTTACGGATCTTAACCCCATTGAGCATTTGTGGGATCAGCTAGACTGTAAGGTGCGTGAGAAGTGCCCGACAAGACAGACACATCTATGGCAATTGCTACAGGAAGTGTGGGGTGAAAGGTCACCTGAATATCTGGACAAACTGTCAGCTAGAATGTCAAGCATCTGCAAAGCTGTCATTGCTGCACATGGATGATTTTTTTGATGAGAACACTTTGAAGTAGTTTAAGACATTTTAGTAGTAATTTTTCACGTTATTAATGTCCTGACGATACATTGTGATCAGTTGAATGCCACTTTGGTGAATAAAAGTACCAATTTCTTTCCATAAGAGCAAAATCTGTACATTACTCCAAACTTTTGGCCGCCAGTGTATTTTACTGTATATGGCAGAAAATTGTAATCCACAGATCTTGTTTCATGAATGGATTTGTCTTAATGTCATGTAAATTTGCAATTCATTTTATATCATGACTTTGCATTCATAACATTTCTCTCAATTTCACTTTTAATTCAACTCCATCAGCCAGATTTATCCAATTTTTCATCTGTATTTTCCTACTATTTGATAACATTGAAAGGCGGACTTTTTATTTTGTCACAGTATTTTATGTCCGTTTGAAATGGACATGCTGGCAAAACATAATAATACTGTGGGACTGCAAACATTTAAATCTGACAAAACTCATTTCTGATGAGGTATATTGGTCTGTTAGGTTTTTTACATGATGCTTGTGTTAATGTCTTTTTAAACCCTGGGTTAAGGTCACTTTTAACCCTGGTATATGTGCTGTTTCACACTTGAACTTGACCCCAAAAAATCCATTATAAAAGTACAATTACATGTTTGAAACTATGAACGTCAATAAGGAAGTGTACTCGTTAACCAAGTCGACAAATGTTTGCGATGAAAAGCGTGCTTGAGATGAAATATGAAAGTGATGTTTGAAGATAACAAAGAATGATATCTTTATTGGGTGTCATTTTCAATCAAGCTGTAATTTGCCAAATTATGCAGAAAGTGTGAAAATATTATTTAATTGTGTGTATTTATGATACATCAAATGTTAGCTATGATTAAATTAGCCTTAGCAAGACAGAGTTAAAATGTCATTTCCATCAGCATCATTTGTACCACATAATTCTATTAAACACAATTTCAGAATTTGAGATGTGCTGGAAATGACACTGTACTGGGAAATGTTATTGTCTTAATTAAGTTTATGTAATGATTGACCTAGAATAGGTTATAATAGTCTATAATTGAGCTTATATTGTATAATCTAAAATTGACTCAAAATAACTATTATTATTAAGTAGAACCAACATTATTTAAAAAGCAAATCTGAGTTAGGTCTACATGCATCTAGTTACCTTAACTTAAATAGTTAAAAATATTATCACCAAGTTAAGTTGAGTTTTGGAGATGCCATTATTCAATTCAACTGAATTTAAATGTAATTTACTCAATCAATTGGCTCTTTGCTAAGCTCCGCCCCCTTAGTTACGGTAACTCGCTCTGCAGAACAAAAAGGGTATCCATGAAACGCATATTGTGATGTAAGCGACGTGTACTTTTTGTACTTATGGAAGTGAAAGCCTTTATTTTAGCCATTTATTTTTCTCTTGTAGGATGTCTTCGAAGTTTTGGTGTGAGTTGAGCGATTATTGTTGTTCTATAATTGAAAAAAGTAATTGTTAAATTACACAGTAATTTGGTTAAAAACTGTGGACACTGTTAATCAGAATCAAGGCAAACGATTATTACAGTCACTTGAAAGAGAAAAACTTAATTTAATAGCAATTACACATCTAATAACATTAGCGTAAGTGAACATAGTGTCTCATAACACACCCATTTTGATGCTGTGAACTGTTTATTTACATCGCTTTTACTATGACAATCAATGCATAAATTAATTACCGTTCAGTTATTAGCTTGGAGCAAAATCGTTGCAGATGTGATATGTTCATTTAGTAATGAGGACTGACACAGTTTAATCCATAACATGCTCTTCTCCAGATTTATTTCAAGATTATTGTGGCAGGGCGGAGGGCGGGGCCGGGTCGTGATCCTACACACCCGGTCCCGTATTAGGCTAATTATGCCTCCGTGAGGTTTAAAGGCTGACTGCAGAGGGCCGTGCGGGAGAGAGAGATCGTTAGCGGACATGTCCGTCATGTGTGTTTGTGTTGTCTTTTAAGTTTTCCATTAAACTATGATTTATATCGTCAAGCCGGTTCTCGCCTCCTCCTTGCCCATCCTTTAACTGTTTTACATTGGTGCCGAAACCCGGGAAGGAGGAGGGATACGCCATAGTAGAGTTCTCGCCACTACCGTCCACCCCAACGGAGCAGCTGCGGCCATCTGCCGGGGGACGAGGAGCCCAGCCACCTGAACGAGGACGATGGCCGCCGACCGCGAGGGGAGGAGGGGCTCCTAGCCGACCGCCTGGAGCGGTCAGGGCCGCTGCCAGGGGCGGAGGAGTCACCTACCGGCCGCTGAAACGCGGCGGGGTTTAAGACCGCGAGCAGGGAGGGGCTCACTGCCGACCGCCTGGAGCGAGAGAACCGCTGCCAGGGGTGGGGGAGACCCCTTCTAGTCCCCGAGAACGCGGCGGGGTGTTCCGTCCGCCAGGGGCTGGAGGACTGCCTCAGATCCGCCAGGAGAGGCGCGGCTGTCTTCCGATAAAGGGTGGAGGAGTGGCCGAGGAACAAGCTGCGCCGTATCGGAGAACTGGCGAGTAAGTTTTTTTTTTTTCATCTCTCTCTCCTCTCTTTCTCTCACTGTCGCTCTGCGCTGGCCTTTATCCTCTTTTAAATTGTACAGTTTTTGGGGGTACTACACTGTTACAGGAGTACCCTCCCATTTTAATCATTTCTGTTTCTCTCCTTTGTCCCTCCCTCGCCCAGGTAGATGGGGATGACCTGCCGGCAATCAGCGTGGAAGGCGCCCCTACCCCAGGGAAAGAGGGGATGTACGTCAGGCCGGGGCTCCCCAGCCTGAGAGAACGAGGGAGGAATGTGGCAGGGTGGAGGGCGGGCCGGGTCGTGATCCTACACACCCGGTCCCGTATTAGGCTAATTATGCCTCCGTGAGGTTTAAAGGCTGACTGCAGAGGGCCGTGCGGGAGAGAGAGATCGTTAGCGGACATGTCCGTCATGTGTGTTTGTGTTGTCTTTTAAGTTTTCCATTAAACTATGATTTATATCGTCAAGCCGGTTCTCGCCTCCTCCTTGCCCATCCTTTAACTGTTTTACAATTATTTAAAAAAAGAAAGAAAATCTATGTGGGTGTCCTCTCTGGGTAACTCGTGTCACTATTACAAATAACCCGGCAACTACGTGTTTTACAATGTTTTGATTATTTTGATAAAATCCCGAGCACACATTACTCACATAGGCTCTCAGTGGAAAATAGCAAACGCATGTCAGAGTGATGGCAGCGGGGCAACAGTTGCTAAGACAGGATTGGTCAGAAATGCTTTTAAGGCGGGGCTTAGTAAATAGTCAATTGAGAAGTCAACTTTTCAGTGTAAACAAATTAAATAAACAAGTGGGAGTGCAATAAATGCTTTACAAGACTTTGCTTTCAAGAAGTCCATGGTGCTAAAAGTGCCCGAGGTTGAAGAAACATCCATGAATGCAAATAGGATACCTAAAATCCCATGATTAATTTAACCCAGGATACTGTGTGAAAGATGGAACAAGAAGGTTTGACGCCATTGACTGTCAACTGTTGTATTAACAAGAGCTGCATAAAAATGATCCTTCTGTGTTCCGTGGAATAAAACAACAGCATACAGGTTAGGAACAACATGAGGGTGATTAAATGATGACTGAATTGTAATTGTTTTGGGGTAAACTATCCTTTTAAACTGCAATAATTAGGGATCAGGTGCTAGCTGCTTCCTCTTGTCCTAGGCTAATTTGGCAAACAGCTGTCCAGGAAACAGCTTCATCAATCAGGGTATTTAACAGCCCTCGCTCACTCTGTCCGTTCATCGACTTTCACATTAGCTCTTCTGGAGGGGTCGACAGGGGACGTACATTTTCTGCTGACTATCCAAAGTTCTGCTATGTTGAGGACTACTTATGGCCAAACACAGTATTTTTGATATGTTAAACAGATCACACGTGGAACCCCTGATGAAAACACATTCAAAGGGTCTCTCGGAAAAGGTTCATGTTAATTGACATAATGCTAAAGCAAAGTACGCAGCGAGAGCAGTGAGGACAATTAATGGCGCCACATAAAAAGACAGCATAGACTGCTCTAAAATTTGTTCATATTAAAATAGACCTCTTTCATTTCTCTTCCTTTGTAGAAAACCTTAAAAGTGCACCAGCCAGGTCCTAATTAGCCAGTAACACATAATCAATACAGCGACTGGATAAAGTTAGCAGCAGTCTTCCTTAAGAGAGCGCTGCTGGTGTGCAGTTCATTAAGACTTAAAGGGAATAAAATGTAGACTTTATGGCCCAGCTAACAAATTTATGTCCTAAAAACTTTTTCCAAATGTTAGGTTTCAAGTAAGTCCATTCTAAAATCTCTATGATATTCTGGTCTCGTGATATGGCTCGAGAACCTCTTTAAATGTAAGTCTATGGGAATTTATCCACTGGTTTATCGTCCGTCATGTGAACATTTGAAGTCTCATTGGTTAGAAAAGTAATAGCACACCACTCCTCAAAATGCTACATGATTTGAGGTATCATTTATGTCTGTATAGCACAAACTGTGGGACGAGTTACCAGTGTTGTGTGTAATCTGATTACAAAGTAATCTAGTTATTGTAATCAAATTAATTTTAAATTCAGAAGTAGCGTAGCTCATTACATTTTCAATGCTTGTATCAGATTACAGTTACTGACATTCAATTCAGTTAATTACTTTTAACCATTCTGTGCATTTAGCAATCAAATTGACCCGGCTCGTTAAATTGCAGTTCATCAATTTATTAACATTAGGAAATGTTTATGTACATAACACACACATTTATTCCCATTTTCTCCATTTGCATTCATTGACATTGTTTTTTATAGTGAGCTAATAATATTGTGACAACTCTGTGTGTGTGTGTGTGTCTGTGTGTCTATGTATGTGTGTGTGTGTGGGGGGGGGGTCACAAACACAGACACACAGACACATGCAAAAATACACACACACACACACACACACACACACACACACACACACACACACACACACACACACACACACACACACACACACAGACACACAAACATTTATTTCCATTGACTTACATTGTTTTTATATTGAGCTAAATATACTGTGACAATTTCTATATGAATGTGTGTTGGCTTGAATGTACGTGTTTTGGGTGGTAAGGAAACAAACACAGACACACACGCACAAACACATGTTCCCATCATGGTCTGTATCATACTGATCTTAGTTTGTATTGTTTTCAACATTTCGAGAATGTTTTAACACTGCTTTACAGTTTTAAAACACAAGTTTTATCATAAATCTTGCCCACCTGTACTCTTGCCAAACTGACGAGTGCACTAATAATATCTAAAACTGTTCAGGAAGAGCATGCTGTTCTTTCCTCCCTGAAGTGCAAGCTTCAACACAGAAATATGCCAAATACTGTAGAACCTTATTTTGCCAATCTGCTCTGTTACTCTTATGAGTTGTGCCACTTTCAATATGGCAATACAGGTAAAAATGCTACTGTGCACGCTGTTCTCAAAGCCCATTTAACTTCCATGTGTGAGTTTCTGAGTTAGACAGGATATTCAACAACAACAATTAGGGTGAGACTTGATTTAATCTTTTGGGAATTGATTCAAATAGATGGTGAAAAGTGGGAATTACGTACCAGAATAGAGCCCTGTGGTTGGAGGGGAGGAGTCAGCCAAAAAGGAAAGTCGTTTCAGAGGTGAAAAATTCATATTGACCTCACATTGCCAATTGATATTATTCCATGTCCAAATGTTACATTGTTGCATAGAGCATACCAGTTAAGATTGTTGACATTGCTCTTTTCTGTTCAATGAAAGCAGTCAGTGACCATTGTCTGTAAAGCTCCAAAAAAGACAAAAAAGCACCATGAAAAAGTCTAGACGACTCATGCACTATATTCCAAGTGTTCTGAAGGTATATGATAGCTTTGTGAGACAAACCAACAAAGGCAGAATAATTGGCATTTGGTGTCAATGACGGCAAATCTGTGGTAGCGCATTGTCATGCCATTTATTAATTTGAATGCAAACGTGAATGAGCGTTAAACAGCACAGTGGCAATAGAACAATAAAGTTTTGGAAACTTGCGTGAAAATGTTCAAACTTACTTCACCAATATGCGGATGTGTGATACCGTAACTCTCTTGACAATTACATGACTATGGCAACATTTTTGCAACATGATATTTCTGAGTTCCGAAGTGAAATGTCCACGTTGTGGTCGATAAAAGCGAGTTAGATGTTCTCCAAAACAGATGAGGTTTTTAAAGTTAATGCTCTATTGAGTTTTAAATAAAAAAAAACAGACCCCCCCCCCTACCCGAAACCTTAAACCTGAACCTAACTGACAGTGTCAGAAAATGCAAACGTGATTTGAAAACGCAATTGCTGAAGCCACAACCTCATTTGTGGTAATTCTATGATACTTTCGGTTCACGTATCCTTCTGGACTCTCACTTTGCATCGCAAGTGTAACAGTCCAACAGTTGAGCTATTACACAATTAGATTACGCTGTAACAAGCTTGTAAGTGCAGTTGGTTGTGTAATGCAAATGTAAAAATGTCTTATGCCATAGTAAATGTGTTTAGATGCCATAAGATAGCTTTATGTGAGGAACAGGGCAGTACAAAATGGTGTGAGGAAAAGTGAGTGTTTATGAACTGATAATCTGAAAAACATGTTTACATATAGTTTTAAAGGCATAGTGTACTGACATTTTCCTGAGCATTATGGGTGGCTGTGGCTCAGGTGGTAGAGCGGGTTGGGCACTAATCACAGGGTTGGCGGTTCAATTTCTGGCCCACATGACTCCACATGCCGAAGTGTCCTTGGGCAAGACACTGAACCCCAAGTTGCTCCCAATGGCAGGCTAGTCATTGGTGTGAGAATGGGTGAATGAGACGCAGTGTAAAGCGCTTTGAATACCGCTAAGGTTAAAAGGCGCTATATAAGTGCAGACCATTTACCATAATAATCAATACTTGGTGCCAGCCAACTTTTTTAATTCAACAATCCATCTTATTATTATGTGAAATGCATTCTGCAGTATAGTGCATGCAGGGATTAGATAAATCTCATTGGCTGATGCAGTTACAGGGCTTGATTTTTTCTTTTTAATTATAGTATTCTGACAACAGTGAGATGTGCATCGTATTCCAGCGCCTTAATAATGATGCTCGCTCAAAAATGGAGGAGGAGAGATTTTGTCAGGCTGTTAAAAACCAAGGTTATATTTTCCTACTCAATGTATCTCAGTTTAATGTAAGCACACAAATGACCTATCAGCTTGAACAAGCTGTAATTATTCTTGTTGTGTGGGACTGGTTGTAATTCGCTCAGGGCTAGTCAACGCTGTGTTCTTCCTCACAGCTTGTTTCCAAGCTCAGGGATCACGGTCTCAGTCGGTGTAGAAAAACAATTTGTTCAGTGGTGACAGGGAAGGCTGCCGTGTCGAACGCTCCTTCACTTTGAATGAACATCAGATGGAATGCTCAGTCAAGCAGACATACAGTACAGTCAGACAAGGAAAGGTCTCAAACGTGTGTGCTTGTGGACACACGGAAAAACATTGCAGAGTGGACAAGTTGCAGCTTTGCTCCATAAGACCTGATGAATGGGGTGGTGGTGGCGTATTGGGCTAAAGCACATAACTGGTAATCAGAGGGTTGCTGGTTCGATCCCCACAGCCACCACCATTGTGTCCTTGAGCAAGGCACTTAACTCCAGGTTGCTCCGGGGGGGATTGTCCCTGTAATAAGTGCACTGTAAGTCGCTTTGGATAAAAGTGTCTGCCAAATGCATAAATGTAAATGTACTACCTACATAGGCATTTGCATTCTAAGGCAGCATCCTAACTGTCAAGGCACCTCACTAGTAACTCAGTTGAAAATCTCTAGGAAAGAAAATCACAAATTAATTTCTTTAAATAGCTCAATAGTGCAAAGCTCCTTTGAGGACAGGGAGGGAATTTAGTTTTGCATTTCTTTATCAAGTCAAGTCATTTTTATTTGTGTAGTGCTTTTCACAACACACATCGTTTCAAAGCAGCTTTACAGAAAATCATGCTCCATCTATTGCATAGTTCAACTATGATATTTGTATTAAAACCATAAATGTAAGAGGTAGGAACCAGCTGAACAGTAAACATAAAGTTTTAATGTCAAACTCAACTTTAAACAAACATAAACAAACACAGACACACATACAACATGGCCACATGCGACTCTCTCTCTCGCTCTCTCTCTTTCTCTCTCTCTCGATCGGGCGCCTCCGGCTCCCCTTTATCTCACTCTCCTGCTGATCATCTGATTCAGCACTGGCCATGCACCATTACGGCCCGGCCACACCCTCCTCCCCCACCCGATTCATCGCTGCCCTTCCGCCGATCTGTCATCCGGTGGTCCACCCTAACTCCTGTGAACCTGGGGGAGAGACAAGGGGAGACGTGGGGAGAGAGAAGGGCAGGCAGAGACACACTGAGAGAGAGAGAGAGAGAGAGAGAGAGAGAGAGAGAGAACTTGCATGCCGGCTCCTGGATGTGCTGTTGCTCGGTCCTCAAACGCCCTCTGGCGGAGGAGCCACAACCATAAATTCTAATATGATTTTACTACAGTAACTTTAGTTCACCTACAGTATTTAATCATAATCAAAACTTGATCCACCACGGCTTGGTTCATGATGGGGCTTTTGATACAAAGCACAAGGTGATGGTGAGGTGTGTTCTCAAATATCTGGTAGTGACTACCGTTATTAAATTTCAGTGTGTAAAACATAGAGTCGAGGCAGCGGTTAATTCCTGCCTCACACATCCACTGATTTTGGGAACCAATTGGCCGGTGTTTAAAAGATTAGTCCCGAGGAGTCGTCAGGAAACCCTTTTCCAGGCACTGCACCGTTTAATGGCCTGCTTTTATTGGCATTTGCGGGGATGTGCGCAGATGGTATGCGGCATGCCGTAAATGTCAGTTGGTGAATCCACCGGCCACCCCAAGAGCACCATTGCATCCATTACCGCTAATCGAGGCCTGCTTCGAAAGAATTGGTATGGACCTTGTCGGGCCTTTTGAACGGTCAGCAGGCGGATATCGGTTTGTGTTAGTCTAATACTCTAATGCATAATAAAGGCACAATGTAGTAAACAACTAAAAGTCCATATTTAATTAGTTTGAACTATTTTTAGTTTACATAAGCATATTTATCATTTGCATTTCTCTCTCAGCCTTGTCTGCCATCTTAAATTTCTTGTTTTACTGACCTCGTTGCAATGCATTCTAGGAAAAAGAACAATGATCCTGCTTAACTTTTAGAACAGCCTTCACATAAGGAGTGTGCCAGTGTTCCCTTATAAATGCTGTCTATTTAGGCAGCTCACTAGGTTTTATAATAAAGGTTGTATGCCGTTGTTTACTTTCTGAAAACTTCAATAAAGTCACAGTTCATCTTCAACAACATGAACCACAGATGGCAACATGTGCAATTGCACACCTTCATTACCTGCATCATGAAAGGCACAAAAACACTTCTAAGTTTCTTAGAATAGATTTTAATTTCCTATATGCATGACTCATTTAGATAGCATCTTTTTTTTAGTTTTAAATAAATATAAAAGTACAATCATTGTTATAAATGTGCAACTTGCAACCAGAAGTCATTTGCATACAGTAAATCAATGGTACATCACGATGCAGGCAACATGGAACAAGGATGAGTTTGGTAAGAATATTAACATATATACACCGGCAACCAGGTCTAGATTACAGAGCAATATAATGGTACATCACTGGAACTATTTGCACAACATGGGCGATGACAGTGCCAATGATTTGGACATAAACTTCAACATAAATTTCAAATGGGGAATCTCATGAAACCGATCAAGAAATTGTCTGTGTGGAGCGGAGCGGGGTCGGAATATCGCGCGCCTGGTCCCCAATGCGCCTGGACTTTCCATAGACATAATGGTTTTTATACTGTACAAACTTTATATTCTATCCCCTAAACCTAACCCTACCCCTAAACCTAACCCTCACAGAAAACTTTCTGCATTTTTACATTTTCAAAAAACATAATTTAGTATGATTTATAAGCTGTTTTCCTCATGGGGACCGACAAAATGTCCCCACAAGGTCAAAAATTTCGGGTTTTACTAACCTTATGGGGACATTTGGTCCCCACAAAGTGATAAATACACGCTCACACACACACACACACACACACACACACACACACACACACACACACACACACACGTAATTCTCTCTCTCTCGATCCATCGTAACCAGCCGCCTTTATCCCTCGCACGCCTCATCAGGCCGATTGGGGACCGGGCGCGCGATATTCCGATCCGGCCCCGCCCCCCTCCGCTTCACAGTCTGGGTCATATTTTAATACAAAATGAAAATATATATATATATATATATATATATTTTTTTTTTTTAATAAAGAAAATGAAGCCATTCAGGACTATTAAGATTTGTACCATTGTGGCACCGATTTCATGACAATTTGACACATTTTCCCCATAACATTTTTATTACTGGAAGTGAAGAATTTTTTTTTTTTTAATGGTCCTAAAAATGGGCAATTCTCACAAAACCTGTAAAGAAAATGATAGCATGTTTCTTTTTGGTTTTGGTAGTAAAATAGGGCTATTTTGCTTAAAGAAAACGAACCCTATTTTTAGGGCCATAATTCTTTTTTTGACAGTGTGACATTATTTCAATTGGAAATACATCAGATTATGGAGGTAAAACAGATTCTAATGACTTCATGTTGAAGTTATAGGGACAGTTCACCCAAAAATAAAAATTCTGTCGTCATTTACTCATCCTCATGCCATCCCAGATGTGTATGACTCTCTTTCGTCTGCACAACACAAAGGAAGATTTTTTGAAATACATTTCAGCTCTGTAGGTCCATACAATGCAAGTGAATGGTGACCAGAACTCCAAAGGTCCAAGCATCACATAAAGGCATCATAAAAGAAATCCAAACTCTCCAATGGATTAATCCATGACATCTGAATTGATCAAATGGATTTTGGGTGAGAACAGACCAAAATATAACTCCTTTTTCACTATAAACCTTGACAGCAGTCTCATTGGTGATCAAGTGTAATCGAGCTTGAAATCATGATAATTCCCAGAGACAACAATGGTAAGATTTATAGTGAAAAAGGAGTTATATTTTGGTTTGTTCTCAACCAAAATGAACTGGATCGCTTCAGAAGACATGGATTAAACCACTGGATTACTTTTATGATTCCTTTATGTTATATTTGGACCTTCAGAGTTCTGATCACCATTCACTTGCATTGTATGGACCTACAGCTGAAATGTAATTTGAATATTTCATAATATTATTTTCTCTTAATTTGTGTTCAGCAGAAGAAAGAAAGTCATACACATATGGGATGGCAATTTTGGGTGAACTAATCCTTTAAGCACATGTTTTACCCCCAATTATCAAATGTGAAAAAATACATTGAATTGTGAAGAATTTATAAATAATAGTACTAATTACTCATTACTGCCTTTCTTTTTTCACTGATACTAATTATAAAAATTCTTCTATAACAGCATCTTTTTCATGGTAATATAGTCATCTTCAAATCAGTGTAAAAACGTAAAAGTAGAATGTCCAGAGGCATTATTGTAATGAGATTTGGGTATTAATATGTGCTTTAATGCCCTGAAAATAATGTCACAATGCAAAAACATCTTAATAGGCCTAATTGTAGCCTTCACTGTCTTTATGCAAAATATCTATAATAACCTCAATACATCACTCTATTATGTGTGTAACATTTAATGTAGCGAGTCGTGCATTTACCCAAAAACATTTTAGCAACCTAAACCTGGTTTCCAGCTAACATACCACAATAATAATAAGCAACCTTGGGCTTGTTTAGCTTTATATTGCTGTTGAAAAGAAACATAACAGTAACACAGACTGAATAAAACTCTGAAACATGATAGACGAGTTACTTAAGTCAGTTTCAGGGGCTACAAAAAGACAAGTAAATAAATATGAATATATATATATATATATACTGTATATACAACTGAGAAATTCCCAGACCTCCAAACTCCTGGGAAAACTGGAGGACTTTAGTTCAGTTAGATCCATTGCAATCAATGGAGATGCATTTTGCAAAATGCAAAAGATTTACTGTACAGCATAAATAAGATATACATTATAGTTACATGGTTGAGGAACAAAATAAGGCAATTATCGAGTCATGCATGCATTTTAAGAGCACAAACTTATTCTTAAATATGTTTATTTGAAATATTCATTTCAAAGGCTCTTTCAAATACAGACGCCACTCCCAAAACTTGCTACCTGTTTCTCAGACTCATACCAAGTCTTTATTTGAGGTGCATTTCCATTGCATTGTTAGCTATGTCCCCAAAATCTATTTTAAATGTACATCACTCATGCACTAAGTTGTTCAGTTCCTGATGTAACAAGTTCAATTCTACTCATTTGACATGAAGCGCGTCGGTCGTCTTTACATTTCAAGCATGATTAATCAAGTCTGTTGATCCTAGAACACCATAACTGGCAGAAATAATACATGACCTGTATACATTTGTATATAAAAATAGACCTATATGAGATACAAGTAAGTGCCTCTCGTATGGCTTTACCATAGTAGCATGCAGAAAAGTACATTAGAAGATTAAACTACCTGAGGTTTTATGTTATAAGCAAGAGCTACAATCTTTACACCATTATCTTCACAGTTCCCTTTGCAATATGCAAAAAGTCTGAAATTGTTCTGCTTTACTGCACTGTGCCTCTGGAGCACGCTATTTACAGGTAGGTTAGTTTATATACAGGTATTAATGATTACAGTAGAGAGAGTGAACTCCAAAAAAAAAACTAATCACCATTAAAACAAGATACAGTTACTTAATACAATACTTAGCGGTTTAGGTGGTTTCACTACAGTAATATTCACGAGTTTGTTTGCCCATATTATCTTTAAGATATTAACAACTCAACTCAAGCTCTTCACCCTCCCGGGTATTAATAGGAGATGATTAAGTGGAGCAAGATGCCTAGGGTAAAGGTGGAGTTGGGGAGGTGGAGGGATGCTGAAACCAGCTGAGACACAAGAGCAAAACAGCTGCTTATATACTCTGGCTGTTAATTGAAAGATTAGATGGACTCGCTCCTCACGAAATTACGTTTAGGGACTTCAATTATTGTAACTGTAGATCATTAAAAAAACCTATGGTTAATTTTGTGGTTACTATGGTTTGACTTCAAAAGCCCTGGTTAAACTAGTGTTTCTGTAGTAAAACCATGCACATTTTCACAAGGATTAACCATTACTACGATAACAATATTTGAACTGCTTTATGGTATTTGTAGTAAAACAATAGTAACCACCTAAATATGATTTTTATTACTATAGTTTTTGCTTTCCTGTATTATTATGGTTCCACTATGAACAACATGGTCAAAATATGGTTACTGTAGTAAAACCATGGTCAATTTTGTGGTGACGATTTTACTACAAATACCATACTGTATTTCAACAATGGTTACTGTAGTAAAAACATGGTTAATTTGTTGCTAGGGAACACAAAACTATTGTGAGGGGATGCAAAACTTAAGTGTAAAACGTGGTGTGAGACATTGTCTTTTTAAAGAGAAATGTAACAACATTTAGTGAGGTTTATGCTTGAAACAAGAAAATATTTGCCAGTGTAGTAAAATGGCAAATGGTCTGCACATATATAGTGCTTTTTTAACCTTAGCGGTATTCAAAGCACTTTACACTGTGTCCCAATCACACATTCATACACCAATGACGGCAGAGCTGCTATGTAAGGTGCTAGCCTGCCATTGGGAGCAACTTGGGGTTCAGTGTCTTGCCCAAGGACACTTCGGCATGTGGAGTCATGTGGGCCGGAAATTGAACCACCAACCCTGCGATTAGTGGCTGACCCGCTTGTGGCAGGGCGGAGGGCGGGGCCAGGTCGTGATCCTACGCACCCGGTCCCGTATTAGGCTAATCAAGCCTCGGAGGTATAAAGGTCGACTGCAGGGTGTCGTGCGGGAGAGAGAGATGGTTTACGGACATGTCCGTCATGTGTGTGTATGTTGTCTTTTAAGTTTACCATTAAACTATTATTTATATCGTCAAGCCGGTTCTCGCCTCCTCCTTTCCATTGATCCCTTTACACTGGTGCCGAAGCCCGGGAAGGAGGAGGGATACACCGTAAACGATCTCTCTCTCCCGCACGACACCCTGCAGTCGACCTTTATACCTCCGAGGCTTGATTAGCCTAATACGGGACCGGGTGCGTAGGATCATGACCCGGCCCCGCTCTCCGCCCTCTGCCCTGCCACATTGCTCTACCAACTGAGCCACAGCCGCCCCATTTAAGTAATAAAATTACACTTGTTTCTTCGAATTGTTATTATTATTTATTTTATTACTTTATATATTTTTTGCCCCACTGGCAAACCATTTTTGCATTAAATTCACTACATTTAGTTAGATTTCTCTGAAAATAAGACCTAACACCCAATATCCAAATGAAGCTTCTCAAGTAATTGTATCTTGTTTTTAAAATGTTTAAATATTTTTCCTTGAAAACGGCAAGTAATAATGTACAGTGTACATGAGGGTTTTTTGTGCGTTTGTTTTGTCAATGCAGCTGCAGTCTGCAGTTAACAACCCAACAATGTAACCTGTTGTTCTGTGGTGCAGGAGAGAGATTGTAAAGATCACCAGGAGAGAGCAAACTAATGGAAACTACATCTGCTGCCTTATCAGACCCAAGGGACATTATTGTCTTCCCTTCTCCTGTCTCTCCCTCTTCTCCTGTTCCTATGTCAGGATTTCACTATGCTTGTCTGTTTGCAGCACACTGGCATCATGCCTGCCTGCTACAGTCTCAAATGCTGCAAGACAAGCATCTATTGCAGTTCTTCAACTTGCTCATTTATATTTCCTTTTGAGGGGTTTTCATCACAGTTGGTAAAGTTGTTTGATTTATCATTTGGGAAAAGACAGTACTTCTAAGCGTTGAGCATGTTAATGATTTACTCTCTGCCATAAAACCTAGGCGCGCTCGTACTAAGTGTGTTTACATGTACAACAAAACGCTGAGCACTGTCAAAAATCTCATGACTAAACACATTTTGAAATTTCAAATTCAAATCAAAATGTACCCTGTTTACTTTCTTAATATTTATATTCATGGTCACAATAATGCACGCTTCATTATCCTGTTATACTTGGAAATACGTCAGATTATGGAGGTGAAATGGATTGCTAATGGCTTCATGTTGACTTCAAACGAGTAGTTCACCCAAAAACTCTGTCATAATTTATTCTCATGTAGTTTCAAAGCATGACTTTCTATCTTATGCAGAACACAAAAGAATGAATATCATTGTGACAGGGTGGAGGGCGGGACCGGGTCGAGATTTTACACACCCGGCCCCTTATCAGGCTAATCAAGCCTCCAAGAGGGATAAAGGCCGACTGCGGAGTGGTGCGAGAAAGAGAGAACGTTTACGGGCAGCTGTCCGTCATATGTGTGTGTTTGTGTCTTTTGGTGCAGTTTTATATTAAAGCTATTATTTATAATGTCAAGCCGGTTCTTGCTTCCTCCTTGCCCTTAACCCGCTTTACACTGGTGCAGAAACCCGGAAAGGAGGAGGGATACGCCGTAGTGGAGTTCTCGCTGCTACCATCCACCCCAACAGAGCAGCCGCGGCCATCTGCCGGGGGACGGAGGAGCCCGGCCGCCTGGAAGTGGAGGAACGTCCGCCGACCATGAGGGAAGAAGTGGCTCCTAACCGACCGCCTGGAGCTGTCAGGGCCACTGCCAGGGGCGGGGGAGACCCCTTCTGTTTCCCGAGAATACGCCGGGGCTTTCCGTCCGCCAGGGGCTGGAGGTCTGCCTCCAATCTGTCCGGGGAGGCGTGGCTGTCGTCCGTTAGAGGGTGGAGGAGTGGCCAGGGACCAAGCTACGGCGTATCGGAGAACCGGCGAGTAATAAAAAATGTTTCTCTCTCTCTCTCCTCTCTCTCTCCCACTGCTGCTCCATGTAGGCCTTTTCCCTCTCTTTTAAATGTTACAGTTTTTTTTTTGTTGGGGGGTACTGCACTGTTACAGGGAGTACCCCCCTATTTTTCATTATTGTTTCCCTCCCACTGTCCCCTCCCAGATTCAGGAAGGCGGGGATGAACTGCCGGCAGACGGGGCATAAAGGCACACCCTCCCCCAGGGAAGCTGGGGGGTGTACGTCATGCCGGGGGCTCCCCAGCCTGAGTGAACGAGGGAGGAATGTGACAGGGTGGAGGGTGGCCCCTTATCAGGCTAATCAAGCCTCCGAGAGGGATAAAGGCTGACTGCGGACGGTGGTGCGAGAAAGAGAGAACGTTTACGGGCAACTGTCCGTCATATGTGTGTGTCTGTGTTTTTTTGTTCAGTTTTATGTTAAAGCTATTATTTATATTGTCTAGCCGGTTCTTGCATCCTCCTTGCCCTTAACCCACTTTACAATCGTGGACTGTCTTTTCAATATGATGGCAGATTAAGAAAAAACACCCAAAAGTATCATTATAGTAGTCCATACGACTTCTGTGTCATATTCCAAATGTTCTGAATTCATATACTGTAACTGGCTTTGGTGAAAAACATCCAGTAATTTGAGCCATTTTGCAGTGAAAACCTTCACCTGAGAACTTGCTCTGTTTTTAGCTCAAACTGTTCTTATGTTCCGCATAAGAAGAAAGTCACATGGGTTTGGAACGACACAAGGGTGAGTAAATTGTGACAGAATTTAAATTTTTGGGCATGCAAACTAACAAACTGGCAATGCAAACTGCCTTAATTAAATGAGATTATTTGCAATAATTGGTTTTCCTTTTCTAATTTTGACGCCAGACTGTCCAATGTGTGCACATGGAACATGCTTACTAAACACTGAAGCAGTCTACATCCAAAGCGAAATTGGAGAATGGGCAAAAATTTACATGTAAACACACTGTGTCAAACCTTATTGTATGCATAAATCCCTAAAACTTCAAGTCTTTTCATTATCACATTTCGTTCTCAATGGCCATTGAACTACAATGACCTTTCAATTCAGTAGAGCTTCATTTACATAATAGCGATGATGTGCTGATTAGTTACATGTCAATGGCAGATGCAGCCAACAACACCCAAAGGTGTTTGCCTAAGTCTGCAGACACCCTTAATAATCCGTTATAGCAAATGTTTGGTCTGTAGCGGTCTGGAAGATGAGCGCTCTGAGCTCCACTGGAAGTCTTGTTCTGTGCTGATAGATGGCTCGTTTTTTTCTCTTGAGGGTTCTTCACTTTATTCTTGTTCGCTCTGCCTCACTCCATTCCTCCAGCTCCCACTATCGCCTCTTTGGGGGACAACAAAATTACTCTTTGAAGTTCTGTAGCTCAGCTCATTGGTATCTCATTACTGTGAGAGTGTAAAACCCTTAGATAACACAGATTTGAATGTGTACAGTGAATGGGCTATCTTATATAGATTATTTTGTCTCTGGGGCGTTTTACCCATCCTGATAGCACCGATGAATGTGGCAGACTCTTTCTAAAGAGTCCCACAACCTCACAGCAGCAGACCTCTGATTTACAGTTGAAGGGCCAAAGTATACTTCGGTTTTCTGTGTGCTGCTAAGACTTGTTTACAGTATGCGTGATGCACATTTCATGATCAGAACAGAGTACATGTTGACTTTCCATGTGCATCCCATATTTCTAGACAAGTGGACATCTGCACATGCGCCTAACGACTGTCGTAGTGCATGTAAAAATGCATCAGTTTGGGTGTACTTTGAAAGCTGAGCGCTCGACTGTGAGCGAGACAAAACGGCACGAGAAAAATCTAGCCTTACCACCTAATCTACACTGCAGAATGATGCAACAAAACTAGATCGCTCCCATATTCAACAAAGTTGAAGCTGGTGTAACTCTTTGTTTATTCCTAATCCTGTGATATTTAGGACCTGCAAAGTATACATGTAGCAAGAGAGCCATTTAATTGCAACAAACCTATTGATTATTTTCTATGGGGAAACAAAACATGCTTTCCGTTTAGCAATTTCAATTAAATTTGGGACATTTGGTGATAGTTAGTGCTAATCTGTTTCAACTATCAGATCATGTTTTGTTCATATAATTTCTAAGTAATCCAATATTGGGTTGGTCACAGAGTATTAAAAGATGAATGGACATATTGAAAGAGACTTTACATAACTAGTTCTATAAAGGAAACTTTACAAATAGTTTGACTCGCAAACTTAATCGGTAACACTTTACAGTATGGTTGTATTTTTCAGTGGAATATTTCTGCAATACGTGTTAAGCTCAGTCGACAGCATTTTGGCATAATGTTGATTACCACTCAAATTAATTTAGGCTCGTCTTTCCTTTTCTTTAAAAAAATGCAAAAATGGAGGTTCCAGTGAGACACTTACAATGGAAGTGAATGGGGCCAATTTTTGGAGGGTTTCTAAATGTCATTTTAAGGTTTATGACATTTAGTTTCCATGGCAACAAAGTTGTAAAATTGGCTATAGCTTTACACAGATGCAGTTAGAAAGTGATTTTATCACAATAAAATCATGTTAATATGCATATTGTTTACGTCTTGTGACTATACACGCTTTTGAGCATCTTACGAATGAGGAACATTAGCAATTTGTCATTTTGTTTATGGATTGGCTCCTTTCACTTCCATTGTAAGTGCTTCACTGTAACCCAGAGATTTGGAAAAGGAGGACACACATTTTTAAACACAAACATTATGCCACAAATGCTGTCGATTGAGCTTGTATTGAACATTTCGAACTAACAATGAACAAAACTTTTACAGCACTTGGTTGATGCTACTATCAGCATATAGCCTACTAATGCATTTTTACAATGAAAAGTATGCGTTGACATTTGTTAATGCAATATGAACTAACATGAACAAACAATGAACAGTTGTATTATTTTTTTTTACACTCCACTAACCAAGATGTATAATTAGGAATTCATTGTTAGTTAATGATGCCAAATGCATTAACTAATGCTAACATAGAACTACAATCTCATTGTAAAGTGTTACCTCTTGATCATTGTTTCTAATCTGCATACTGTTCTCATTTGCAACTCTTACAAAGTCTTTGTTCTATGCTTCTCCTTAACTAAAACTAAATAAAAAAGGGTAAATATGCTTGTCAGTAGGTTTGTATGCTTGTGGCATGGAGATGATGCATAGTTGTAAACAGCGTGTGCTATCCAAATAGGTTAAAAAGGATGCTACTTTACCATCAATAGTCAAGTCTAAGTCTAGACCTTTCTTTAGGTTCAGCTGTGGTACAGCATTGTGTACAAAATTTGTCCAGAATATGTGAATTGGGTACTCAAGGGGAAGCTTTGCTGCCTTTGATGTACTCGATAATGTAAAGTCACTTACTTGCTTTGCATCTCCTAGTACTTGTTCTTATCACAAGTTGTAGCAAGTCCCAATCCAAAAATCCTAATGATTACATAATCCCAATCCTAATGGATACTGTATATAGTCCATGCATACCATGCTGATCTACAGAATGAGCAAATTTAGACTAAATCAATTGTGAACTCAAGCCATTCTACTTCCAGAGTGAATTGGCGTGCTTTCCCTCTCCAATTTTGTCTTTTACTCTTTTTGATATTCTTACCCAGGTAGGGCAAAAGTTCCTTCTACCTAGAGTCACTGGTTTCCGCCAGTCTGTTGTTCATTATTCCCAGAGCACCGACGCCACCGGAAAAGCCGTTCTGCCGTGAGCTTCCACAGACCGTTCTCGGGTATCCGTTGGCTGATTCAGAGAGCTGCTTTTGCATGATGGCCAGCGAGATCTTATTGGATCCCGTAAGGTCCCGCATTGAAATCATCTCACCCGAGAGCCTCCGGCCCTCCGTGTCACTATCGCAGGTCTTTGAGGAGTCCGCTGTTTGTCCAAAGCGTCCCCGTCTGAGACGCGAGCCGGGCCTGATGGCGTTGCGTCGTCCCAAAAAGGCGTTTGCTTTGTTGCACCGTTGGCAGCACAAACAACTAATTTTCTCCAACATCCAATTAAGGACTTGCTTGATGACGATGGAGATGACATTGAAGAGAGAGTAGATGCAGCATACACCAGTCAAGATGAAGAGGAAGTTGGCCAAGCGGTAGAACCCTTGGTAGCCATATGTGGCATTCTGACTGCTCACCAAATCCCCAAAACCAATCGTGCTGAAGGTGACAAAGCAAAAGTAGAGTGAGTCCAGATACGCCCAACCCTCCACGGGAGTGTACATGGCTGATGCACAGCAAGAGATCACGATGGATGACAAACCCAGGATCAGCATCACGTGATAGACAGAGGGCTTCCAGCCAGGCAGGGTGCTTGCAGCAAAGTCATGGCAGATCCCCGGTGGCAGAAGACCGCTGGTCCGCAAACGGCGTAGACGTACCGCCTTCATCACCACAGCCAGCAGGGTAATAATGCGTTCCAGGAAGAGGTTGAAGAACAGGATGGTGGCCGCACAACCCAACAGACCGTAGAATATCAAGAACACTTTTCCAGCAACTGTGACAGGGGTGGTCATCCCAAAGCCTGCAGAATAGACCAGAAGAGCTGATTAGATCATCATTCAGCTGGAGTGAAAACCCATTTCATATTCATTTAGCAGATGCTTTTATTCAAAGCGACTTACAAATGAGAATAGCACAAGCACATGTGATTAATTCAAGGAAGAAAGCAATACAAAATTAGTGCTACGGTGTCAAACTCAATTGAGAACTAAAATAGTCCCAAAAAACAGTGCAGAACAGTAAAGAACGATTGTGTTGTGAAATATTATATTATATTATATTATATATATATATATATATATATATATATATATATATATATATATATATATATATATATATATATATATATATATATATATAAAGCAATTTTACTACAGTGGAAGTAAATGGGGCAAGTCTATAGACATCGAAATACAGTACAATATTTTTATATTTATCAGCTGACCTCATTCACTTGCATTGTAAGTACCTTATTGTAACCACGATTTAAACAAGTGAAAATTAAAAATATTTCTAATCAACATTATGCCACAAATGCTGTCTGATTGAGCTTAACTTGTATTAAACCCAAAATATTCTTGGGAGGGAGGGGGTTGGGGGCTGGGTAGCTCAGCGAGTATTGACGCTGACTCCAGGGAGTTTGAAACAGGGTGTGCTGAGTGACTCCAGCCACGTCTCCTAAGCAACCAAATTGGCCCGGTTACTAGGGAGGGTAGAGTCACATGGGGTAACCTCCTCATGGTTGCTATAATGTGGTTTTCGGTGGGTTGCGTGGTGAGTTGTGCGTAGATGCCGTGGAAAATAGAGTGAAGCCTCCACACGCACGGTCTCCGCGGTAACGCGCTCAACAAGCCACGTGATAAGATGCGCGGATTGATGGTCTCAGATGCGGAGGCGACTGATATTCCTCCTCCGCCACCCAGATTGAGGCGAGTCACTACGCCACCATGAGGATTTATAGCGCATTGGGAATTAGGGCAGAACCTGACATTTCTTTTTTTTTTGTGACAATCACCCTATAAGTTTATACGTTTATAAGTGAAGTGCTCTCGGAAGAGGTGTGTCTTCAGCCTTTTTTATATCGATATATATTGTGATGGATTCCACTGTTTGGGCGAAGGCTGGAAGTTCACTCATCACTGACCAACACTCGACCAAAAACCACTCAGTTTTAATAGTTTGGCCTTGAGTGGAAAAAATGCATTCATCCAGTAATAGATTTAAGGCAACAGGTCAACACTGAGCTGATGGGCTTATATGACCTCAAGAACATACAGACTGCAGATAGAAAACATTTACAGCAGGTGACTTACATTTCCCCAACACTGCATCTTGACCTGTAAGTCTGATCACATGACTGCAAATGCTTTCCAAAAAAATGTTGATATCCCCAAAATATGATTACTCCAATAAAGCCTGACCTTCAAAAATGCTGCAACATATATTTCCCCATAGGGAATGAACTAGTTGCTCTTTGACAGGTAATTGCAATTGATTTAGAGTGCTGTATGTTAGGGGTTGTTTTCTAGTGGTAAAAAAATCAGTGCAGAGAGAAACATTTGAGCAGTTTTACTATGTAAAAGATCCCTGGAAGAAATAGATAAAGCGCTAAGACTTTTGTCAGTTTGACTAATTAAAGTGAGAGAAAATGGAAGAAGACCCAAATGTGATTTGCATTTCCTGAAGGAAATACCAGTGCTTGCAATGCAGCAATAAATTAGTGCAAAAGTTTTAGGTAAGTTTAGATGAGCGTTTCTAGCTTCACCATCACATTTTTATCTGTGACTGTGCTCCAATATGTGTTAGAACACAATTCATAATGCAACACGGGTACACATTTCATTCTCAGTGCTGCATGTGGCACTATAATGCGCATTAGTGTAAATCGTCCCCTTGAGTACTGACGTTTGTTACCACCACAGTAATGTTTTAAGTATCGAAAAGTTTCTATAAGGTTTATTTAAACAAAAATAGATAGAGCATCTAAGTGTGCTTAAACACTAGACTAGAGAAAGCTCTTATGGAACGTTTGATGGATGGAAACTGGATGGAGTATGAGGGTATAGAAAGAGCCGGGCATTTGGCGCATATTCATTTTATGCTAATTCTGAAATTATCTACAAGCTAAATAGAGTCTGTACATGAAATGGTTCCAGCTGAATTAATTGCAGAAGAGTGTCGAGAGGATAAAAAATACATTGTTTGTGGAATAACAATGCAGGTGCTGCAAGTACTGTAATAACACGAGTGTGCATTCTGTATTGTTAGGGGCCGTTCTGCTCTCATTATTATTTATAGGCATTCACACGTAACATTTACACTTATATTTTAGTATGTTTGGATAGACGCTGACATGTACAATATGGACGTATTCACAGAATCTAAAACATCCATGATTTGACATACTTTTCTCAGCAGGAAACCGATGGAGTGCGTACTCCAGGTAGGGAAGGAGGTATTGCCCCAAGTGAAGGAGTTCAAGTACCTCAGGGTCTTGTTCACGAGTGAGGGGACAATGGAGCGGGAGGTTGGCTGGAGAATCGGGGCAGCGGGGCGGAATTGCACTCGCTCTATCGCACCGTTGTCACGTAAAGAGAGCTGAGCCGGAAGGCAAAGCTCTCGATCTACCGGTCAATTTTCGTTCCTACCCTCACCAATGTTCATGAAGGCTGGGTCATGACCGAAAGAACTAGGTCGTGAGTACAAGAGGCCGAAATGGGTTTCCTCAGAAGGGTGGCGGGCTTCTCTCTTAGAGATAGGGTGAGGAGCTCAGTCATCCGTGAGGAGCGCCGCTGCTCCTTTGCGTCGTTGAGGTGGTTTGGGCATCTGGTAAGGATGCCCTCCGTTCTGCCTCCCTAGGGAGGAGTTTCAAGCACATCCAGCTGGGAGGAGGCCTCGGGGAAGACCCAGGATTAGGTGGAGAGATTACATCTCCACACTGGCCTGGGAACGCCTCGGGGTCCACCAGTCAGAGCTGGTTAATGTGGCTCGGGATAGGGAAGTTAGGGGGCCCCTGCTGGAGCAGCTGCCCCCGCGACCCGACTTCGGATAAGCGGTTGAAGATGGATGGATGGATAAATACTTAGGAATCTGAATTAAAAATAAATTTTTATAGGTACATCTGTCCTATTTTATAAATCTTTTAGATCCCGTAACAAAAGATTTGTACAATAGAGCATGAATAAAATTGATGACTTTTTTTATAATTTTATGATACTTTTGTGGTGTATTTTATATTCATTTTTTAAGCCGCAGCCGTATATTCAGAAAACTCCTTTTGTATCCCACAGTCTAGGTTGAAGTGATGCCATTTACTGAACCAAGTTTAAAGGAATATTCCGGGTTCAATACAAGTTCAGCTCAATCAGCAGCATTTGTGACATAATGTTGATTACCACGAAAATGTATTTTGAATTGTCCCTCCTTTACTATTAAAAAAAATAGGACAAATCTGGTTTACAGTGAGGCACTTACAATGGAAGTGAATGGGGCCAATTAAATACTCACTTTTTCAAAAGTAAAGCCACAAGACATCAACAATATGCATGTAAATATGATTTTACTGTGATAAACTGTAAAGGGGTTAATGGAAAGGAGGAGGCGAGAACCTGCTTGATAATATAAATAATAGTTTAATTTCAAACTAAAACAGAAGACACACACATGACGGACATGTCCGTTAACGATCTCTCTCTCCCGCACGATCCTCTGCAGTCGACCTTTATTTGATTAGCCTCATACGGGACCGGGTGTGTAGGATCACGAACCGGCCCCGCCCTCCGCCCTGCCACACTAACTTATTAAATTTTACTACTTCGTTGCCATGACAATATAATGTCAACAAACCCTAAAACATCTACTGTACAAACAATGAATTAAACAAATCAAGTTTTAACAGAAGTATTCATGTAAGTGCTTTTATAAAATGATCAGCATCACATTTCAGCTTTTAAACCCTCCAAAAATTGGCCCCATTCACTTCCATTGTAAGTGCCTCACTGCAAGCTCGACTTTTGCTTTTTTCAAGAAAGTGATGGAAGTCGAAATACATTTTTGTGGTACTCAACATTATGCCACAAATGCAGTCGATTGCTTAACTTGTACTGAACCTGGAATATTCCTTTGATAATGCACTAGAAATCACACAGAGAAGAAAGCGTTTCAGTGTCTATGCAAACGTAAGCAAATGTGTGTGTGCAAGAAGCACACCTTATGCAAACACTGGACTGAACTATTATCCATGTACACAAGTGACATTTTTTTATACAATCACAAACAAACAGCAAAACATAACAATGAGCTGAAAAGTGTTCATTTGGATGGCAAGACTTGTGTGAAAATTGCCTTTTCTCTCTGGCACAGAACCACATGGCACAATCAGGCAAAGGTCTTTATGAGGAGAAAACAAACAGGATCAAATCTAACCTCTTAGTGGCTCATCTTTAATTAATTTACCCCTTCTCGTTTTTCTTTATTCCACCGGCCTGGTGTGGAGAGTGCTCTTGTTAAGAGGGCATTGAGGTGTAAGTGTGCAAAGGGCCACTCTGCTCTATCTCATTAAAATCTCAGTTTCCTCCGGCCCCAAACCATTGATTCTGTATGCTGTTTCAGAGGCAGGACTTCAGACTGAGATCTCAAGAGACTTCGGGGACAGAAAGAGAGAAACACAGAGTACTGCTGGGGCAAACACATCCAAAATAACCTGCAGGAGTTTACACAATATTCTAAGCCCAGATAGACTTACTGGGTTACTGCCTTGGTGGAGAAATACAACCCAGCAGTCATAACTCGATTTGAGGCTGTACCAAGGATTGCTTTATGATGTTCTATTTGATATTCAGCATGAAGAATTTCCAATCTGGAAACAATCAAATGGACCCTTTTTGTAGCAGTATATTCTACTACCTCAGTATCTGTACTTGAAACCATATACAACAACTAGATCTCATAGAATAATGTTATTATACCAACTAGGGCTGGGCAATATGGCTTTAAAAATTATATAGTGATTATATAATATTGATGATGTTCAGTGTATTTAAAAAAAGCATTATTTACCTATATACCACAGTTAGTTCCGGTCCTCGAATCTGATTGGACGAGAGACGATCCATGAGCACTGATGGTGTGACAGCATCAGCACTCGGACGCTTCACTGTGTGTGTATCACTCCGCTTGTGTTCTTGCTGTTCTAAACTAAAGTATAAGCATAGTGCATATGTGTTAGGAGTTACTGTCTTTATTTTTGAAATTACATATGTTAGCCAGCAGGTGGTGGCAAATTATATTTTTTGGTGTGACGTAAAGTGAATCCGTCATTGTTTACATAGAACAGTTCGCTGTGAGTTTCCACATGGGATACATACTGTTTAAAATGGCGGAGGAATGACATTTGCACACCGGCTACCCCAAAACAGAGAGGAATACCCCGCTTAGATGTCTATATTCCACTGAGAAAGCTGACCTTCAGAAAGCTGACAGCATCTCTGATTGAGTGTGGCAACAGGCGATCGCACACGCTCTGTCTCTCTCTCTCACACACACACACACACACACACACACACACAGACAAACACACACATCCATCCGTATATCCTTGTTTATCCAATGACAAGTTAGAAACAGCACAAGCCGTAAAACTATTTCTGAAGTGACATTTTTTAATGACTAACGGAGGTTTGGAAGCATCATTTAAACCAGCAATGTCAGATTCTGATCAGTCGCGTAATAAAGTAGTTCCATGCACAAATGCGTTTTAATGACCGTACTCAGTTTTTCCTCATTTTTAAAATGTACTTGTTCATTGAACTGTTGTATATAAGCAATATCACACTCGCAATCGTGCTATATGGTCCTATATCAGCACTGCTGTAATTACCTGCGGCCGAATCACAGCAGTGCTGATGTAGGGCCATATACGCACGATTGCGAGTGTGATATTGCTTAATTATCCTGTATATTTATACTAAGAGATTTTGAATGAACAAGGTGTGCAAAAACTACAGAACCATGTGTCACCTGTTTATTCTGCCGCACACAGACCATGTTTGTCTGTGTCTTTATATGTTTATCTATATGTCTTAAATCGCAGCCTTATGTAGTTTAATAATCACATGTGACCATATCGCCATTTTGATGTTATTCTGATTAATTGTGAAGCCCTGAAGGATCATGAAATTAATCTACTGATGCATTCTTTATGAAACTTAATGACCAAGTAATAATCACTTTTAAAAATTTGCAGCAAAATCATATGGATTATATATATGCAATTACCTAAATTTTGCAAATGTTTTTATGTGGTTCATTGTACATATCGTGGTAGATTCCTGGTGAAATGAACACTATATGCACTACATCAACAATTACTTTTATTCTCTTTTTACACAAATCAGTAGTAAATCGGTATATTATCATTTCATAAATACTTATTTTAATACAATGCTATCATATGACATCTAAACACTTACTAAAGCACAAGACTTAGATACATTTTATCGTTTGGATTACATAATCAACTATATTTACAAGCTTGTTTCAATGTGATCAGATTGCACAATAGCTCAACTGATTGAGCGTTGCACTTGTGATGTAAAGGACCGAGTTACAAGATGTCAAGACACAGACAAGTCTGCAATCTCAGAACATATCTCAAAATTCTTCCAAATTATTTGAGCAATGCTATACACATGAATTGCTCTGTCCTCTTACTGTGTGTCAACAACTGTTTCATTTGTGTCCATTTTAATTTCACCAAAGGAATTTTAGGGGAAGCATCTGAAAAAGCTGACACTTAAATGAAACTTAAGTAAGAAAGTCATTACGTCTCCTAAATGATGAGAGAGAAATCTCTGAGCAATTAAATATTCCTGTGGGCAGAGCTGATTACACCGGTAACCAACTTCCCATTCACTCCCAAATTGACAGAATCTTTTTAGCACATACTCTGATCCGTACTTTAATCAAAGTGTCCTCAAATGTTTAATGATTGTATTAGTTGTAATTAGTCTCAAGAGAGTATAACAGATATGAAAATATTCTATTGAAACCTTTTCATAGCATTTATTAGAATATATGTATAATAATGCTACAGTATTCATATATATTAATATACAGCTCTGGGAAAAAATAAGAGACCGCAACTGGATTTGCTATTTATATTTATGTGTTTGAGTAAAATGAACATTTTTGTTTTATTCTATAAAGTATTGACATCATTTCTGCCAAATTCCAAATAAAAATATTGTCATTTAGAGCATTTATTGCAGAAAATGACAGCTGGTCAAAATAACAAAAAAGATGCAGTTTTTTTATACCTTGAGTAATGCAAAGAAAACAAGTTCATGTTCATTTTGAAACAACACAATATTAATGTTTTAACTTAGATTTCAGAAATCAATATTTGCTGGAATAATCCTGATTTTCAATCACAGCTTTCATGCATCTTGGCATGTTCTCTGCCAGTCTTTCACATTGCTGTTGGGTGACTTTATGCCACTCCTGGCACAAACCTTCAAGCAGCTCGGCTTTGTTTGATGGCTTGTGACCATCCAACTTCCTCTTGTTCACATTCCAGATGTTTTCAATGGGGTTCAGGTCTGGAGATTGGTCTGTCCATGACAGGGTCTTGATCCGGTGCTCCTCCATCCACATCTTGATTGACCTGGCTGTGTGGCATGGAGCATTGCCCTGCTGCAAAAATAAATCCTCAGAGTTGGGGAACATTGTCAGAGCAGAAGGAAGCAAGTTTTCTTCCAGGATAACCTTCATGCGTCCTTCACAAAGATGAATCTGCCCGATTCCAGCCTTGCTGAAGCACCCCCAGATCATCCCCGATCCTCCACCTGGTCGTCTAATGGTTAGACGGAGACCTGGAGAGGCCTTCAAGCAATAGTGTCTCACACCCACTGTGAAATTTGGTGGAAGATCAGTGATGATCTGGGAGTGCTGAATGTGCGATGTGAGAGACTGGTGGAGAGTATGCCAACACGCATGAAAGCTGTGATTGAAAATCAGGGTTATTCCACCAAATATTGATATCGGATCTCTTCCTAAGTTAAAACATTAGTATTGTGTCATTTCAAAATGAATATAAACTTGTTTTCTTTGCATTATTTGAGGTCTGAAAGCATTTATTTTTTTACTTAATAATATGTAAAAATGCCTTTCATTATGGCAGTCATAATAAAGATGTAAAAAATCAGAGCTGTAATTTTTTATGGTTCATTCATCACGCTGGAACAAGAGCGGAGCCAGGAGTTTTTCAAAGGGGTGGCCAGGTAGGGGCAAGCGATCAGTCTGTGGTGGCATAGAAATGTTCGGGCAGCATTGCATGCATGCAGTGTGCTTTGCTCTATAATGCACAAAATGTGCATATTGCACACAGTATACCCACTGCATACTGCAGAAATCATAATTGTAGTGTGTAAGTATGCTATTCCAAACATAGCCTATAAGTAACCCATATATCATGGAAGCACAGTGAAAGATTTTTAACAGTATTTAACTAATTCCAGCCAACATGATACAGTTTTCATGCTGTTTTAGTACAGTATAGGTCAGTGTGCTCTTAAGTAATTAACAGCATACGAGCTTCTGACTGCGACAGATGGTTTCAGCTCATTTCCAAACACAATGAAGTGGGCCGCAGTTGTTGCCTCACAATATGCCAGCACAGTCTTGCTATTTAGCACCTTCATTGACAAAGCACACTCTGCAAGCACATAAAATGCTCGTTATTTCTTGACCACACTGACAGACAGCAAGGGTCATAATTTCACCAATTTGGCATTTCCCTGCCCTGGACAGAGGCCATTTCAGCTGTCCTGGTGTCCTCAGGGACTCGAGTTATTGGCCAGATTCATACAATACAGACATGACGAGGAGAGATTGTATTTTTTCCTGTGACGAACAGGAAACCATTAGTCACAGGCTGAAGTGCGGGAGGTCTGCAGAAAACGGCTCTAAGTTGGGGAGGAGGCGAGCGAGCGAGAAGTATCCGGCCCTCTCCCTCCATTACACTACCATCTGCCCATCAATAGCTACACTGATCAGCCACAACATGGCTGGTGAAGTGAATAACATTAATTATCTCATTACAATGGCACCTGTCAAGTGGAGGGATATAATGAGGCAGCAAGTAAACAGTTAGTTCTTGAATTTCATGTGTTGGAAGCATGAAAAATGGGCAAGCGTAAGGATCTGGTCAACTTTGACAAGGGCCAAATTGTGATGGCTAGACGACTGGGTCAGAGCATCTCCAAAACGGCAGGCCTAGTGGGTTGTTCCCAGTATGCAGTGGTTAGTACCTACCAAAAGTGGTCCAAGGAAGAACAACCAGTAAACCGGCGACATGGTCATGGGCGCTCAAGGCTCATTGATGCATGTGGGGAGTGAAGGCTAGCCCGTCTAGTCTGATCCCACAGAAGAGCTACTGTAGCACAAATAGCTGAAAAACAATGCTGGCCATGATAGAAAGGTGTCAGAATACACAGTGCATCACAGCTTGCTATGTATTGAGCTGCGTAGCCACAGACCGGTCAGAGTGCACGTGCTGACCCCTGTCCACCGCTGAATGTGCCTACAATGTGCACGGACTATGGAGCAATGGAAGAAAGTTGCCTGATCTGATGAATCACATTTTCTTTTAAATTATGTGCACAGCCGGGTGCATGTGTGTCATTTACCTGGGGAAGAGATGGCAGCAGGATGCACCATGGGAAGAAGGCAGGCCAGTGGAGGCAGTGTGATGCTCTGGGCAATGTTCTGCTGGGAAACCTTGAGTCCTGGTATTCATGTGGATGTTACTTTGACACGTACCACCTACCTAAAGATTGTTGGAGACCACGTATAGACCTTCATGTCAATGGTATTCCCAGGATACCATTGACACCATTTGCAGGATAATGCGCCACAGTGCAACATTTTTCAGGGATGGTTTAAGGAACATGACAAAGAGTTCAAGGTGTTGACTTGGTCTTCAAATTCCCCAGATGTCAATCTGATTGAGCATCTATCGGATGTGCAGGACCAACAAGTGCGATCCATGGAGGTCCCACCTCGCAACTTACAGGACTAAAAGGATCTGCTGTCTTCATGCCAGATACTTCAGGACATCTTTAGAGGTCTTGTGGAGTCCAGGCCTCGACAGGTCAGAGCTGTTTTGGTGGCACGAGGGGGACCTACACGATATTAGGCAGGTGGTTTTAATGTTGTGGCTGATTGGTGTATAGTACACATCATGCAACTCACAATTTACGTATACACAAACAAACATACACAAATAGATACACATGTTCACACACTCTCAGATGAAAACTAAGATGGAAGCCGCCACATTGTTAAACTTTTAGGTGAAATCAACCTACAAATGACTTATAAGAAGTGTAACTAAATAAAAGCGAATACACAATTTTGTGGATATCCACAGAGAAATATTGTGCCGACAGCTCAGTAACATTCTCGAACACATTGATTTGCACTCATTGTTTGAGCATGTTGGAAAAATGCCTTACAAGCAAGAAAACAAGTTCATTTATTTATTGATTTTAAATAAAGTAGTTTATGAGTTTATGGGCCACTTGCCATATAGAGACCATCGGATCAATACTTGCAGCAGTGAAATCAGACCATCTCTTCACACACAACTGCCTATAAAAGGTCAATAAAAGCTTTAAAGGTACTCTTATGCCAACCAGGGGTCATGTTGAACATACATTATGAGATATAAAGAATAAGAAGGAAATAAGGAATTATAACAGTAAACTATGTCAGCAATCATGGACGATAGACAGGAGTTAATTGAACAATTTTAGCCTGTGTTGGTGAAGATACTATGAAACTGTAGTTTCCCAAAATACATCATTTTAGATTTAATAATATATCTCAATAGTTAAGTCAGAGAAGTAGATATCTAGCACAAAAACAAAGACAAAGACACAACTAAATGCAGGTACACTGCAACAACACAAACGTACATAATAATTACATTGTATCAGTTCACCAAAAAAGGAAAATTCTCTCATTATTTGGTCATCCTTATGCCATCCCAGATGTGTATGACTTTTTTTCTTCTGCAGAAAACAAATGAAGATTTTTAGAGGAATATCTGAGCTATGCAGGTCCGTACAATGCAAGTGAATGGTGACCAGAACTCAGAAGGTCCAAAAAAGAGATAAAGGCAGCATGAAAGTAATCTGTACGACTCCAGAAGACTCCAGTGGTTAAATCCATGTCTTCTGAAGAGATATGATAGGAGTGGGTGAGAAACAGATCAATATTTAAGTCCTTTTTTTACCATCAATCTCCACCTTTGACCAGCCCCAACCAGTAGGTGGCTGAATGTGAAAGTGAAAGTAAAAGTGTGTATTTTCAGTAAAAAAAGGACTTAAGTATGGATCTGTTTCTCCCCCACATCTATTATATCAATTTATAAGATAAAGATTTAATCACTGGAGACTTATGCATTGCTTCTATACTGCCTTTATGTCTCTTTTGGACCTTAACATTTCTGGTCAACATTCACTTGCATTGAGAGGACCAACAGAGCAGAGATATTCTTTTCTTTTAAAAAGAAAGTCATACACATCTTTGATGGCATGAAGGTGAATAAATGATGATAGAACTTACATTTTTGGGTGAACTAACTTTTTAAGGTTAATATACCTTTGCGGGCATTACTGACATAAATGGAATTGATTGCCTTTATCTGGGAATCCAGAGCATGTGTGGAGACTGTGGGTGAATATTTCTTTGTACTGTGTTTGAATGGGAGAGCTCACACTGTGTTCAAACATGAGCGTTCATACAGTGTTTGAATGGGAAAACTCACCTGCACCCCAACTAAAGCATACCCTGATTCTGTTTTTGAACTGAAGAAGTCATGCTGTGCTCAAACCGTACTGGCCTCAATGCATCGCTGGAGGAATTCCCACTTTGTTCAAATGGAAGGACACATTCCGCCTTTCAACGGGAGCTCACACTGTATTGGAACCAAAGCTCACTGTGCAATTTATTCGATGGAGTAAGGTTATTAAAACAGCTATTTTTATCATTTGCATTTTAATTGGCCGGATTTAGAATAAACAAACATAATCCTCTCAACTTTACATTTATGCATTTGGCAGACACTTTTATCCAAAGCAACTTACAGTGCACTTATTACAAGGACAATCCCCCTGGAGCAACCTGGAGTTAAGTGCCTTGCTCAAGGGCACAATGGTGGTGGCCATGGGGTTCAAACCAACGACCTTCTGATTAACAGCCCTGTGCTTTAGCCACTACGCCACCACCAGCTCTAACCAACTTTAATTCGGAATTCCATATAGACATAAGGGCAATGTTCGGAATGGAATAATATGGTAGTTTACTACCGGGGGGGGGGGTTGCAGCGTGAGGCATTTACATGTTTTACCTTGACCATGGTATAAATAACGGGGGGGTTGTACTTGCTTGTTTTGATTATTGGAGGGTAGAATCTACGCCCCTGCTTACTACTAACTGCGTGGTTGCACAGTGCTGACTTTCGTGAATGGCAAATACATGTGTCTCTGTCACTGAGCTGTTCTCACACCACCTCATACCCAGAAGACACTTCAGGCAAATTAACTGACTGTTGCACCAAAATTTCAGCCTAAAATATTAACAGAAACCATTACTTTAACAGATACTTTGATATGGATAAAGCTGCATATACATATGTGAAATGATATGAGCTTAATTGGATTTAATGGAAACACTGTCTGATAATCATGTCTAGCCGTAAAAGTGCTGCCATTTGCAGTTAATGAGACACGGTGGCATATTGGGTAAAAACACAATCATGTCTTTTCAACTGTCAATCAGTTATCATTGGTACAACAGTACAGAGGAGTGCTTAATGTCTCACCCATTCCTCCTCATGATTTATTGCCGCTAAAAATGTGCTGTGCTCCCTCCACCTCCACATTTATTTCCTCATTGACTCTCTCTGTCTGTTCTCACAGATTTCCACAGACACAGTTGTTTGTGGGGTATGCGGTGCGAGAATCACACAGGTGTATATGGCAATTCTATGTATCATGAAAACACTGGGTCCTAGATATGGCTTGAGTTCCTGCTTCAATGTGAGTCTACAGATTGATTCATATTATCGTCCACCGGGTGAAAGTCTGATCACTTAGAAAGGTAATAGCACATCTCTTCTCAACAAGCCATGTGAATTGAGGTATCATTCATGTTCGTAGCAAAAATGGTGTTGGACGAGTTACACGCCTAACTTGAATACTTAAGGGTTTGTCCAAATCCCTCACCCTAAGTATGACCTATCACATAATTGATGCTTGACTTAGCACTAGTAATAAATAGCTATGTTTTCATCAAGGTATTTATATGTACATTTTTGGATATTGCATAACACAGAACCCCAAGTTGCTCCCAAAGGCAGGCTAGCACCTTACATGGCAGCTCTGCCATCGTGGGTGTGTGAATGTGTGTGTGAATGGGTGAATGACACACAGTGTAAAGCGCTTTGAAAAAAACGCTAAGGTTAAAAAAGCGCTATATATTAATGCAGACCATTTACCATACACGCAGGATGCAGAGCCTGTGCACATTTTATCTGTTACAGTAAAAGGCAAGTAATGCTTTGCAAGGCTGGTGCACTCTGGGGCATCAACCATTCTTGTCTATTTGGCATTTTATAAACAGAAACCCTTGTTTGAATGAAGGCTCGGCAAAACACAGCACAGCAGTTTCCCCGGGCAAACACACCTGCTCCCTGGGTATTTTCTAAAGGCTGAACAAAGGCACTTATATCTACATAAAATCTTTGATATGACCCGATGAGCACAGCATACAAAGCACATCATGCGTAAGCGAACAAATTAGAGTCATTCATACTCTCATAGCACTCTTAACACACTCTGGACGTTCTGCTCTTTCTCAGTCCACTCCTACAGCAAGAGGAGAGAGCACTCAATCTGCAATGTGGTCCATAAATTAAAAAGAGGCGGGGATAGTTTTGCAGTGAGGCTGTAGACGCATTAGCACAGAGACATGGTTGAGTTAACACTATTTGCAAATGTTAAAGCTGATGGCTATTAGTACCACATATACAGTATAGTTCTTGCATTTAAGAAAATCATGTCTATTTATATTTAGTTAATTCTTAATATAGGTAACCACTAATCAGATCAAAAAGGGAAATGAAAAATGCACACAGCAGTCAGGGTTTCAGGAGGTTAAAATAGAAGGTTGTGTACATTTTCTATCAATCATATCAGCAGTAATGCATTTTTCCATTAAAGTAATGGAAAAGAGGATTCTAACCTGGTCCTGTATCCAGATGCACAGTGTAGTCAAGCGCTTTCGGCATGTCAGAGAGATGATTCAGGTGTCTGATCACACTAGTTGGGGTAATCCTGATCTGATTTCCTTTGATTGCCTGATTCCCATGGTTCCTTTAGTGAATTGACGCAAAACCAGCGCAGACAGCTCATGCAAAAAAACAGCGCTTTTTACTGGGTAAAGTTCATTCTCAGTGGAGGACTGGTAGCATAGAAGTTTCCACTGGGACATGAGTGGGAACAAAACTTGGCTAGCCAAAATTTGTGGACTGTTAGAAAAATGCTGATGCATTGCAGGGTTCTGATGCTGGCTCTCCGGACAATCTTTAACTTGATGAAAAGATAGCTGAACACTTTCAATAAAGTTTAGAAGTGCAAAGTCTGCAAAGTTCATACCAGTACTGGAAGTGATAGCCTAATTGAGGGCTATGAGCACAAGTTCACATACAGCTAAACAAGTTACTAAACACCATAGTTTGCAAAATGTGTGCGCATTCTTGAAAACACCTCCTATTGTGTTCTACGGAATAAATTCATACAGGTTTGGAATGATATGAGGGAGAGTAAATGATGTCCGACATTTTATATTTGTGTGAATTATCCCTTTCATGATGGATTGTTGGCTTGCCTCTCAATATATTAGGATGTGTAAAAATGCATCTCTGACCTTTCCGATCTAACCAATCTCCAGGATACAGATGAGATTCATTGTGTTTCTGTTTCTTTTTCAGTCTAAAAAGTAATAATTCAGGATACAGCATCAGGCATGTGTATGTGTGTGTGTGTGTGTGTGTGTGTGTGTGTGTGTGTGTGTGTGTGTGTGTGTGTGTGTGTGTGTGTGTGTGTGTGTGTGTGTAGCGTGTATTTATCACTTTGTGGGGACCAAATGTCCCCATAAGGATAGTAAAACCGAAATTTCTGACCTTGTGGGGACATTTTGTCGGTCCCCATGAGGAAAAAAGCTTATAAATCATACTAAATTATGTTTTTTGAAAATGTAAAAATGCAGAAAGTTTTCTGTGAGGGTTAGGTTTAGGGGTAGGGTTAGGTTTAGGGGATTGAATATAAAGTTTGTACAGTATAAAAACCATTATGTCTATGGAAAGTCCCCATAAAACATGGAAACACAACGTGTGTGTGTGTGTGTGTGTGTGTGTGTTTGGGAGGGATGTTTATGAGGCTGTTGTGGTCTGTTGGCAATACTGTTTGAGTATTAAACGGAGGACGTGGCGAGACAGCATCAAACCTGTGACATAATTTAAAGCAATTGGGGTCTGCTACAGAAAGTGTATATCTTATGTGTGTATTATTTATGCTCTGCAAGTGGGATGCTCTTCAGATAGAGACACATCGCATTGAGATTTATGTCCAGTGTGTTTGCCAGGGCAGATCACGTACATGGAACAAGGGCGACTGCAGGGGTGGCACAGAGGAGGCAGGCCACAGATAAATGTACAAATGGGATGTCCATTTTTTGCTGACACTGATTTGTCGCTGTGTGAGAGGTGTTTGTGTGCATATGTAGTGAACAGTGTGTGTGTGTGTGTACAAAACATTTAAGCTATGAGTGCAAAGACCACCTTTAAGAATATTTTGTAGCACTTTTAAATAATTATTAGTGGTGTATGAGAGCATGCATAACTGAACGCGTTTACATGCACGTTCTTATCCAGTTATGCTTTACAAGCAAATACATAAATGCTAAAAGCTACTAACAATTTCTCAGAAACAAGTTTTAAATCAACAAACTTACCTCCCTACCCTAAACCTTAAAACCTAACCTATAGTGTCAGAAAAAGCAAATGTGAGATGAAAAACGCGCTATATAAGTGCGTTTTACTCATGACTTGAGTGAAAGTGTATAAAACTGCTGGGTTATGTAGAACAAGCCACATAAAATGCAACTCTATCAGACAAAGTTGCCATTTTCACTTTGTTCAATATGTAACCATTTAACAAGCACCCAGAACATCCTACAGTAGCAACACTTTAGCAACCACATAGCGACAACTCAAACAATTTCTAGTGACATAACTACTGTCACTGATTGCAGTCAAACCTTTGAGACTTTTTGCATCACATTTCTATTCACCCATGCCTCATTCAGAAGCAGTGTGGAGAACAGCACACACGCCTTTTATGTGGCTACACACCCTCTTCCATTTTTAACTTTGACATTTTACAGCCCTCTGTTTTACCAAGCAACCCATGAGATCAGAAAGGGAGATAGAGAGAGTGAATGAGTGGGTGAGAGAGACAGAGAGAGAGAGACACAGATTGAACAGAATGAAAGAGAAAGGTGCTGCTCTTTGCTCCAGGAAATCTGACAATCAGAAACACTATAAAGGTCTGTCAAGAGTCTCTCTCATTTACAGTTTCTGGCTGTGTTTGGTATAGAAAACTACAACACTATTTCTGCAGTATACAGTATGTGTATATACAGTATACATATATATACACATACACACCAACCACACAAGGTTCGCTGTCCTTTTCTGCATATCGCTGCACCGTTTTGTTGTCTGTTCTGCATAACGCAGCGGCTCATTTTAGCTTATTGCGGCCCATTCGGCACATTTTGCATCTGACCAACCGGATTGTTCGGTTCTACCGATGGCCAGTCCGCCCATGATCGGCCCCTAAGTGCGTCGGCCCACTGGTAAAATGCCCGGTAGGCCAGATTGCCAGTCCAGCCCTACTCAGAATGGTGCCAAAAACATAAAACATCCAGTGGGTGGCAGTTCTGTGGGCGAAAATGGCTTGTTAATGACAGAGGTCAAAGGGGAATGGCCAGACTGCTCCAAGCTGACAGGAAGGTGACAGTAACCCAAATAAACACGTGTTACAACAGTGCTATGCAGAAAAGTGAGTGTGTGTGTGTGTGTAGATAGACAGACAGACAGACAGACAGACAGACAGACAGACAGATAGATAGATAGATAGATAGATAGATAGATAGATAGATAGATAGATAGAATGAGACGGACGGACGGACGGACAGATAGATAGATAGGATGAGACGGACGGACGGACGGACGGACGGACAGACAGACAGACAGACAGACAGACAGACAGACAGACAGACAGACAGACAGATAGATAGATAGATAGATAGATAGATAGATAGATAGATAGAATGAGACGGACAGACGGAAAGACAGACAGACAGACAGACAGATAGATAGAATGAGACGGACGGACAGACGGACGGAGAGACAGACAGACAGACAGACAGACAGATAGATAGATAGATAGAATGAGACGGACAGACGGACGGACGGACGGACAGACAGACAGACAGACAGACAGATAGATAGAATGAGACGGACGGACGGACAGACAGACAGACAGACAGATAGATAGAATGAGACGGACGGACGGACAGACAGACAGACAGACAGACAGACAGACAGACAGATAGATAGATAGAATGAGACGGACGGACGGATGGACGGACAGACAGACAGACAGATAGATAGAATGAGACGGACGGACCGGACGGACGGACGGACGGACGGACGGACGGACGGACAGACAGACAGACAGACAGATAGATAGATAGATAGATAGAATGAGACAGACGGACGGACGGACGGACAGACAGACAGACAGATAGATAGATAGAATGAGACGGACGGACAGATAGATAGATAGATAGATAGATAGATAGATAGATAGATAGATAGATAGATAGATAGATAGATAGATAGATAGATAGATAGAATGAGACGGACGGACGGACGGACGGACAGACAGACAGACAGACAGACAGATAGATAGATAGATAGAATGAGACAGACGGACGGACAGACAGACAGACAGATAGATAGATAGAATGAGACGGACGGACTAGATAGATAGAATGAGACGGACGGACAGATAGATAGATAGATAGATAGATAGATAGATAGATATATAGATAGATAGATAGATAGATAGATAGATAGATAGATAGATAGATAGATAGATAGATAGATAGATAGTTAGAATGAGACGGACGGACGGACGGACGGACAGACAGCTAGATAGATGAAGGAGGAAATGTGCTTAATTGTCAAGAAAATATGGTCAATATTTTTTTTTTATGCAAAATATTATTTATTATTTCTTCCAATTGGTTTTCGGGTGCAGTCTTTATGAGATTCAACCACACTGTAAGCAAAATGCTAGTGCTCCATTCTGAACAGCTTCTCTAAATCGAATAACTTTGTAACCACATTGTCCCTTCTGAAGCAAACACTGACTTTCACTGACCTAGACGATGTTTAAATGCATAACGATGGTGAATGAACGTATCATAATTCCCTGGACTGTAATATAAAGTGTTTTCATAAAATGAAGTCCATCAGGCCAAACAGAGTGTGACAGATTAAAATGAAATGAAAGGTAGAAACAGTAGAGCAAAAAGGAAGAGAGGAAATCCATTCCTCTGCATTACTAGAGCAGGTTATATTGACAGATGAGAGCGAGAGAATCACTGAGGAGAC
Organism: Xyrauchen texanus; assembly: GCF_025860055.1. Classification (NCBI taxonomy): domain Eukaryota; kingdom Metazoa; phylum Chordata; class Actinopteri; order Cypriniformes; family Catostomidae; genus Xyrauchen; species Xyrauchen texanus. The sequence continues at coordinate 3,236,761 of NC_068299.1, read as the reverse complement.
AATGATGCATGATCCAATCAAAGTGTTCCGTTCCGCTCACTGTGGTGTAAAAGGAGCCGACTGCACAGATTGCTACCGCGAGAAGGGAAGACACGGGAAAGAGATGGGAGGATGACAGAGTGTTGCTACAGGAACTCCTTAGATATACTCCCTGCTATATAGACACAATTGTCTCTTTGACCTGGCACAATCAGCTTTAAAGTTGAAGTGTGTTTTTCTGTTCAAATATTTCTAGGTCTAATGAGCAGAGACAACTATAGACATTAGTTGGTTAACTGAAAAGGGTCAACATTGTGGTGCTTTCAAAATATTGCTCTGTTTTTTTCCCCATTTTTTTTTAGCAATTGGACATATTCTGGTTAGTTTAGGGCAAGACTAGCTTTCTTTTTGTCCAACATGTAAAGCACAACAGTGCCTGTCCACTTTTCTTTAGCCGTCTTGTTCTGGAGTTAAAAAAAAAGGTATTTGAAAATCAGACAAAAAGACAAACTTGTGTACTTGACGGAATCAAGACGGTTCATGAGGGAATGAACTACAACCCCAGGAAGCACTGTAAATGATGTAATCAAATTAAAAACAATGAAAACATATAAAACTACTCATTTTATGTTGTCGATCATAAGAATCAATAGATTTTAAAGTATGGCACAAAATAATAGTTTGAGAGTGTAGGAAGAGCGACACGATTGCGTCATTCACAGTCCATCACAGTAGTGGGTGGTCGCTACAGAGCTCTTTTGGCGCACTTTATTTGCATTGATTTTCTGATTGGTGGATCTGTCTCTCCAGGATCATAGGTAATGTAGTTCTTCACCAGAAATGTAAGCGCAGCGTAGTTCTAGCGGGGAAGACTTGCAGCTGTACATCATCGTACCATTAGCTGCGTAATTCCCAGCCAATCACATGTAAGCCGTTGCTTTATAAGTCTGCTCACAATCGATCACATTGCTGTTTCAGTGTGCTAACACGGCAACCTCCACCACCCCACCACCACCTGTTGAGTCCCGTCCTGCATGGGGGTAGGCTCCTCGCCCCTGCCTCCAATCTCCGGCAGGATATGACCGTTCCGAGTACAACTTCTTCGGACCACCAGACGGGGCTTATGCCAAAGAGAGACATTCATTTTCTGTTTTATATTCATCAAATAAATGTCACTCAAGTCTGCAAGTCTTCCTGATAGAAGTTCCACTAATAAACCCTTTTTTTTTTTTTTTAAATGAAGACAAAATAATGCAGACAGATGGTTTTAACAGGAGTATATACTATCGAGTTAGCTCACGGTAGACCTGTTTTACAAGGTTTCTAAATTAGATTTAAAAATGTATTCTACTAATAAAAATATGAATGGGATTTTTACTTCCTAAACCAGACTGTTGCGCTCTACTCCTTCAAGGTCAACAAATTCTCAGAACAACACTGAGCAAATTTGGAAGACACTCAAGGAACACACAGCCAGCAAAAGCAGTGAAAGTCTTGAACAAGCCTCTGCTTGCTGAGTAAACTGCAGTGGGTTTCAAGGCTACTGAAGCCAGCACGGCCGTGGGATGCCCAGGCATGTGTTCTCTTGCGAGTCTCTGGGAATAAGTCTCTGCTAAGATAGGCGTGTAATAAGCTGAGCTTGTACGTCTATTGTAGCCACTGCTGTTCTATCACATTCATCCAAATACATGATGTCACAACACAGTCAAAATGAGAAGATGTTCAGATCTACACTAATTAAAAACTTCTTCCTCAACTAATTTTGAGCTGTGTAGCTCTGTTGTCTTTTGACTTTTTCTGGTCGAGAGGGAAATGGGGTGCCATCATTTTATATCAGACCTAAACATATTCCTTTTGTTCCCAAAGGAAAGAGAAATCAATAATGAGATCTCCTTAATATATGAATTGCTTCTCCCAGGGGGCAGTAAAATTAAATGGAGAGCAAATGAGACATTTCCTTGTGTCTTCTGTATCTCAGATTTTCTTTAGAGAAAAGATAATCTCACTGTGGCAGGGCGGAGGGCGGGGCCGGGTCGTGATTCTGCACACCCGGCAATCAGGCTAATCAAGCCTCCGAGAGGGATAAAGGTTGACTGTGGAGGATTGTGCGGGAGAGAGAGATAGTTTACGGACATGTCCGTCATGTGTCTCTCTCTCCCGCACAATCCTCTGCAGTCGACCTTTATCCTCTCGGAGGCTTGATTAGCCTGATAAGGGACCGGGTGTGTATGATCACGACCCGGCCCCGCCCTCCGCCCTGCCACACAGTGTAAAGGGATTAATGGAAAGGTGGATGTGAGAACCAGCTTGACAATATAAATAATATTTTAATTATAAACTGAACCAAAAAGACAAACACACATACAGGTGTCAGACAGCTGGCCGTAAATCACACTCTCTCTCTCTCTCTCTCTCTCTCTCTCTCTCGCACTTTTTGGTAATCTCACAGAACCAGACTTCTGTTTATGCTCGCTTACTCTGGCCAAGAATCACCCACTTAGTCAGGACGGTCTATCTGACCAAAAATGTAAAGCAACCAACCACAGTTTGTTTGCCAAATTCCTGTATGTCCAAATCTAATATGTACACATTATTTCAAAGACAAAACTTAGAAAATAACTTGGAATACACATTTCTGCTATACTTGCTATTACTAAGTGCCTAAAACGAACCTCTATATTCAAAGTATATTTCAAAGAGTTAATGCCACTAACCTGGCAGTCTTTTTTAATTCCAGTGATTAGTCTCACCAAAAGCACACTTTGTGCCTTATTCTTAAAAACACAAAAAGAATACATTTTTGTGTAATGTTAGTAAAGATGCTCTGATGTAAATTCTTGCATTCATTCCAGTATTTTCATTTGTATTTTCAAAATGTAACTACAAGTAAGCCATTCATAGATTCATTTTCTTTTTCTCTCTGGCGCTTTGAACAGAGCAACCCGCTTAGACCCGTTGCTCAACCAATGGCTTTAGTTGGGGGTGGGACTATCTCTTTATTTGACCAACGGCAGAGGGTGGGCGTATTCAGAAAGCTGTTTTGAAAACAAAGTTTATTTTTGCAATTCCGTTTGGTGGCGCTAGTGGCACAGAAATGACATACTTCAGCTTTAATTAGCCAGCAGCCATATCACCCTGTAGCTCAAGACTGGTTGCCTACTGAAGCCAAGCAGGGCTGAGCCTGGTCAGTACCTGGATGGGAGACCTCCTGGGGAAACTATGGTTGCTGCTGGAAGAGGTATTAGGGAGTCCAGTAGGGGGTGCTCACCCTGTGGACTGTGTAGGCCTTAATCCCCTAGTATAGTGATGGGGACACTATACTGTAAAAAGGCACCATCCTTTGGATGAGATGTTAAACTGAGGTCCTGACTCTCTGTGGTCATTAAAAATCCCAGGACACTTCTTGAAGAGAGTAGGGGTGTAACCCTGGTGTCCTGGCCAAATTCACCCATTGGCCCTTATTAGTCATGTCTTCCTAATAATCCCAATCAATTAATTGGCTCTATCACTCTACTCTCTCCTCTCCACCAATAGCTGGTGAGTGTACGGGCCAGGTGGATGCTGCACACTGGTGGTGGTTGAGGAGAGTCCCCTGTTCACTGTGTAAAACACTTTGAATGTAGTGTCAGAAAAGCACTATATAAATGTAATATTCATTCATTTAATAAGTGAACAAATTTACAAATAATTGAATAAGTAAAAGTAACCTTATAACTGATTTAAATTAGTCCGAAAGCGGGTTAGCGGGTTTATTTTATTTTTTTATTTTTGTTATTAACATATAGTTAAAATACAAATACTCTTATAATCCATTAAATTCTGAAAAGGGTTGATAACAGTTTAATATGACACATCTTACCGAAAATGTGTGTGTCGTGTGTATTTAGGCTCATTAAAGTATTGATCTTTAATTGAAATCAGTTGAAAGTCCCGAGCACTGCGCGTGAGGAGTGCTATTTGAATGATGTTCGGAGCTGCCGCATATGTAGAGCGTTCCAAATCGCTCACTTATGAGGCATAATTTCAGTAAGGATGCTGCCATAGAAGACAGCTGCCTATGTAGGCAGGAGACAGCGAGGTAGCTCACTAAGCATTGGAACAGACCCAATATATTCATTTGATATGAGCTCTATATCTTAGGTTTCACTAATTCAGTATAGGCATTGATCAATCATGGTCAGTTGATAACATACGGCCTATGTTAATGCTATTAAACCTATAAATAAACACAGTCAATGCAATGGAAAAGCCCCACACACTGTAGTAGCTTGCACATTTTTGTTAGATTACAACTTTTCTGTCTTAGACCTTCAACGGGCTTTCTTTTGATTTCTCAATAATGTTTTATAGTTAATGCCTTCCTTTTCAGGGAAGTGGATTAAGATAATTGGGAATTAGCGTGCACATACTATTTATGAATGATTGGAAATAACAATGTTTATGTAACAAATCTGGGATGTACGAAGCGTTTGTGTATCCAGCGGAAAGTTTTCAGGAAGGTCCATTTTACACGCAAATGACTCCCAATTTACACATATATTTACAGAATTATTATGAACGAGGCACATTTTTTCCAGGCAGCTAGTGAACCTTGACTCTCGCAAGTTGCGTTAAGCCAACCAATCTGATTGCAGCTGCTGTTACACTAACTCTTGCCATTTTGTGTACAATATACGCTAGAAAATTTGTGAACATACTGGATAGGATGATGTTTCCAAATAAGGATGTATATGGAAACATAGCATAGCTACTGTGCTACCCAGCAATCTATTGAGACTTTTTGTAGTGCTCCAAGTCTGAAATAAACAGAAAAACAATACATAAACACTCCTACACACCAAATCCTGGTGGTTTCTGAGGGAAGAGGAAAGTGCAATCTATGAGGAAGATAGCATTTATAGCTCCAGAGAAAAGCTCAGGCACAACCAGGTTTTGACAGCCTCACCAATCCATACCTGCTTTCTCTCTAGCGCATGCAGTCATGCTGCTCTCTAATGAAGCCCCTTTGCTTCAGTTTTTCAATTATGAAGGTAGCTACTGGGAATCCACAGCACCTGGGAGGGGATTTGTGTGCCTGAAGCAGTGGCTGTTTTCACACTTGGTTCAAACCCCTGCTTGCTCTGAATCTGAGTTTGATCCCTGTCAATGCAGGTCTCTTTCACATTGTATTAGTCAGATCAAAATCATGGTACACTTGTATCAATAATGTGAGTACAAGAATGAGTACTAGCAGCAGCTGTTTACTACAGTAGAAGACATCAGCTTTACTGTGTTATAAGCATGTATCCCTTTGGATTTACCAACCCAAATTTTACACACACAGAACAGCACTTGAAACTGTCTCTAGATTTACAAAGAATGCAAAAAGCTCTCTGAAAGCAAATGATAGGACATAAGCAGCTATGAGAAATGCATTATTGCAAAATAAGTGTGACCAGGAGTATACAAAGATGCTAAATAAATACACAAGTTAAAGTACGCTGTATTGCATTCATACCAACTGACCCATCGCTAAGCCAGACCTTTAAAATGTTAATGACCAATACTATTTTGGCAGTCATGTGACGCTCTGCGAAGATTGGTTGCTTAAAGGCAAGCTCCGCTTAAACTTTTCTACAATTATCATTTTAAGCAATATTAACCAGTGAGAACTGTAATAGTTTTGCTTGTTAAACTGTGCTGGGAGGGCAGGATGTCCTGTGAGGAAATTAAAAAGCACTTACGTTCTCATGCGTTGGACGCCTCGCAGGATAGGCGACTACTCTTTTTTTCACTTTCTCCCTTTACTGACTTGTTTATTTTGTGGGTTCGATGTGATTATTTACTGGGTCTTATTTTATGGAATATTTTGTGCAATTTAATAGCACAGTTTATGTTAAAAAACAAAACAATGAGACAAAAAAAAGAGTAAGAGCAGGGGAGTCATCACATTGATAAGTAAGCATTTAATATTTAATGCTTAAAGTCTCAAACAGATCAGATCATTTAGAAAAATTCATTATTGTTTTGGCTGAAATACAGGGGCAAACCCTTATTTTGGCTATATATATATATATATATCTTAGGGTGACCATACGTCCTCTTCTTCCCAGACATGTCCTCTTTTTCAGACCCTAAAAAAGCAGCAGGCCGGGATTTCTAAATTTGTGAAAATTCAGCTTTTGTTGCATTATGATGTGCATCTGGTCTAATACTTAATTGTATTTGTGCACATATTCGCATTGTTTTATCCCCTCTTTGTAAGTCCCGCACACCAATTGGTCAATTATAAGAGGCTTGCAGCAACTATTGGCCAAATTGCTGCCTGTCAATCTCTCCGTGAACACGTAAAGCACAGTTATGTTCAGCATTAAACAGTTGCTTGACAGCAACAGCATATGACAGCTGAGTAGAATCAATGCAAAGTGTAAATTTACAGAAGATTTGCACAAAAAATTCCCATGCTTTCATCCAGGTCGAGATCCGTAGGAAGCAGAATGTATGACATGTAAAGCTGGGACTTATGTGTCAGATGATAATAAAGGTGCAAGTGATTTAGAAGCACACATTAGCTCTGTGAAGCATAAAGGGTCAGCAAAAGGTGAAAGTTCATCAGGTTAATTAACGGACTACTTTTTCAACCAGGTAAAATGATCACATTATTTTCCATGGCCATTCAAAATAATAGTAATAGTAAATATTTTAGTTTACTACATGGACATTCAAAAGAATGTTGGAAATGTTTTATGTTATGCTATTAGAGTGTCTTTTTCACTGTATTAAAGTTTGCATTCATAGTAACACTGTTTTGAATCCTATTATTATTTACATGCTGTAAAAACCTCACACTTGCAGATTTGACATTCCTCAACACTTTGCTCAAGAACCAAACCTGTTTTAAAAACACAGTTGTCTCCACAACTCGGACAAGTCTGGTGGAAAGCTTTGAGAATCACCAATTCGACTTTAACACCTTGTAAATACACCCCCATCTAGCACAATCCAGACTTCCACCTTCACAAGACAATGAAAGGGATTACACATCTTCATCATCTCTTCCAAAATAATCACTTCCTGACATTCAAAGATTTTGTCCAGATATACAAATTTGGGAGCCAGCATTCATTTTAATATATACTAATTAAATCAATCATTAGAAGTAAAATTGACATAACAGATAATACGCTTAATCCCCCCAAGATATTAGATGACATAATCCAATTTAAAGGACAAAAAAATTATAATTTACACAAACTATTAGCTCCATATCTGTCCCCAAAATCAAATGCTCTTTCCATCCCTCCCACATCTGATTTCTTGACAGACACTTGTAAAAATACATTCACAATGACAACAAATAGTATCTTACAGCTCATCCAATGCAAAAATCATTCACAGAACACATATCACTCAATATAAAAAATGCAAAATGGGATTAGTCGACACTGACATTAGCTCACAATGTACCATGTGCGTCACAGATAATTACCTTCATGCAATTTAGTCGTGTCAACCAGTTCAAAAAAGTCAATCATACAAAAACTCCTGCAGATTCCCCCCCCCATCTCCATCTCTCTGTCTGCGTGAAGATCTCACACTGATCAACACACCAGCCAAATACAAGAGCAGTTTGCCAAAAAAATAAATATTAAAAACTGGAAGTCAAAGTGCTTACTCAGTTTAAATCAGTGGAATAATCTAATAATAGAGTACATATCCATGGAAAAAAATCACAGCTCTCCGTAAAAGCTGCATGCTGCACTTCGAGGAAAATTGGAAACCATTCCTAAACCATTTCAAACTTAATAAATAAAATAAATACAGATTGATGCCATGCACATCCCTATGAAGATCTTATTATGCATATATTATACATACTGTGTATTGTTTTCCTTTTTAGTCTGTTACTTTTTGGTTATTATTATTATTATGGTGGTTACTGCCATTATTACTATTTTTATTATTATTATTATTATTGTTGTTGTCATTATTATTATTGTTGTTCCCATTAGTACTATAATATGTATTATTGGTCATAACAGCTATGGGTTAACTTACTAAATATTTGTATTTTGATTGTATGTTATTTATTTACATTTCTACTAACTCTCTAAAAAGTATTATTAATCAAATAATCACTTTCAGCCACACAATACAACCTAAATGTATCTTTTTTTTTCTTGATTTTACTTTTACAAATAATAGTATATTATATTGCCTTTATTTTCTCATGTGTTTGTACACTTCCTTAATTATTATTAATGTTATGAGCCTTAGGGCATCTATATAGATGTATATATATATATATATATATATATATATATATATATATATATATATATATATATATATATATATAAAATTTGTTTTTATTATTATTATATATTTTTTTAAACATGTAAGATTATTGATGCCCTATGGCTCATTAAGAAAACATTTTGGCCTTGCCTTGTATCTTTGATGGGCCACGTGTGGGATGGGCCCCCCTGGGGTACGGGGGTATAAACTCATTGTGAGATGCTGTGGAGGGGGTCCTGGGTGCCTCAAACTTCCCCCTCTTGATCTTCTGCCCTGGCTGGACCAATTCCATATTGCACAACTTGCTACTTTTAATGCATGGCATTAGATGAGTACTGACATATGTACAAAAAATTATCCTTTTTTTTTTAAATATAAAATAACAGGGTAAATGCAACATGCAGATGGTGGCCTGCCTGGGGGGGTGGGGATGATGGGTGTGCCCTGGGCCTGGCAGAATCTCCTTGTAACCTATTCCTCATGGGGCCTGGCTCGCCGAACAAAACTAGTCTACAGGCACAGTATAAATAGCCAAATAAAAAGTGCATTAAAATGAATATATAATTGGAAAAGAGAATTAAAAGTGCTGAAATAGAGCTGAAGCGCCAAATGTCATCCAATGGTCTTAAGAGAGTTGACCCAGCTAAAATATAGATACAAAACAGTTTTGGTTATTCAAGGAAATAACAAGTTTGATTTGGGGGACAAAGCAGGGAAACCACTTACCAGATACATAAATCAGAGAGAGTTTTCTGGAGGCAATATATTTAGTTCTGCCACAGATATTAATAAAGCCTTTAAAGAATTATATTTTGATATTTATAGCTCTGTCTTTATAAGTCTTCATCTACCGATAAGGATATTAGCAACTTCGTAGAGCCATTAGAACTTCCTAAATTGACAAATGATCAAAAAGACTTTCTTGACTCAGATATTACTTTGGAGGAGCTTGTTGATGTAATTAAAGCCTTGCCAACTGGTAAGACACCAGATGGTTTTGCCACAGAATGTTTTAGAACTTATGTCACAGAACTGGCTCCACTTATGTTAGAAGATTACACAGAGTCATTAAAGAAACCGCCAACCATGATGAAAGCCCTGATCAGTCTCATTCAGAAAGTTACATAGATCAATTGACGAAGGAGGTTTAGGCCTCCCCAACAAAGAAATGTATTACCATGCTTAGACACTTGGCCCATTGGTCTCTTCCACCTGGGAGAGCCCCTCCCTGGTACTACTTTGAATAAGCGGATAAACACTTCCTGGAGAAGTAAAAATGCATCCCATTATTTCACACTTGCATTCAGTATTGACAAAGGTTTCCCATTTGATCAATTTTAATATTTACTTAAATGTTTCCTCAAGCATATGGCTGAACCCCAAATTATGTATTAACAAGTCCCCATTTTTCTGGAAGGAATTGTTTGAGAGGGGTGTTGCTAAATTTTGTGATCTTTATGAAAGCTGTGCTTTGAGATCATTTGAAAATGTTAAACAGCAATTTGGGATTTCTAGGTCTCAATGTTTCACGTATTTACATTTGCATCATTTATTTTGTACTATTTTTGATGGTAACCAAGTGGGTGGAACTTAGCGAAGGGTAATCAAAGGGTGGAACTTATTGAAGGGTAACCAAGGGGGGTGGAACTTATTGAAGGGTAACCAAGGGGGGGGGGTGGAACTTAGCGAAGGGTTAATTACAAACTGTAATTACTTCACATCATTTGTAACACCGTTTCAAGAAGACTAGGTTGTAATTAAATATTATTTCACAACAACCAAATCAAACTCTGACATCAAACATTCCCGTGTTCGCAACATTTGCTCTAGAGTGAAAATGGCATCATAGCTGTAAGATCTAAAAAGTGCATCGCTATTGATTATTCACCGCAGATGGAAAGTGTAAAACAGGAGCAAAAATCTGTAGGAACAAATACACACAATAACCAGGGGGCTGTCTCTGAGGGAGACTTGCTCTTTAGTGACCTATAACAGGGTAAATGTTATCCAGGACATGTGGGCATCAGCACATTTGGTTTTTGGGACGTGAGCCCTACAGAAAACTGCCAGCCTGAGGATTGTTCCTGAATACAAAAGTCCAGCAGGGAGTTGGCTTGGCTGCTCTTCACCACCCGGCCTCCCAGTGAACACTATAGGGTGTGTATTGGTCTTGTGTAGAGGACTTATCGAGCATGCTGGGGAAATGCCAATGGAAAAAGTGAAATCTCTGCAGAGAGCAAGGAAATGTTTTCCTCGTCAGGGCACAAAGAGTGCTGTGAGATCTATGAAAGGTCGTAAGGTCATTCAAGGTGCCGGAGGCTGTTTCTTCTGAAGAAAAATGCTACTTGTTTTGCTGCTATACTATTGTGCATTTATGCATCCTCAAGGTTGGGAGGGTTACTTTTGAAATGTATTCCACTACAGATTACTCGAGGTCAGTAACGTATTCTAAATACTTTGGATTACTTCTTCAGCACTGGTAGATTTTTCCTCTTATTACACTTGTTAATTTTTAACATTAATACACATGTTAAAAATACATTCTCTTAAATATCTTATGCAGTGTTGTTTCTAAAACAAGATCAATCAAATTGATCTTGTTTTAAGGATTTTTTGATATTTTTACAGGGAAAACAATAACAAAAATTATGATCAAGAATATGATTTTTGCCCTAATATCAAAGGTCTTACTAGAAAAAATAAATTATGCTCCAACATGTGAACATTTTCTTGATAATAAATGTGATCGTGTCTGGCAACATGTGCATGTAAAATGGCTAGAAATAGCATTTTAGCTTAGCATAAAGCTAACAAATTACACAAGGTTTATTTCTATTTCTTCTGCTCCAAACTTACTTCAAACGTTCTTCTCTGTCTGCTCGTATGAATGTAACACATCATAAGAAAGTGTTTCAGCGCTGTTCAAACATCATTTATATGTAGAAATATTTTCCATCTGAAAGGACTAAATATTAAATGAAAAGAATGACAATAAAATGCAAAGTAATCTCTTCAGTAATCTAAATACTTTTTGAATGTAACTGTATTCTAATTACCAATGATTTAAATTGTAACTGTAGTGTTCAAAATGTAATCCCGTTACATGTATTCCGTTACTCCCCAACACTGTGCATCCTTTAGTGGAAAATGTGATTATATAAAGTGTTCCAAAAGAAAACATCTGTACGAGACAACCCTAAATGCCCTCTCTCTATCCTTCTCTCTTATAAACAGACATGAATAGATACAGAATGAAATTTATATTGATCTTTAGGATTGCTGGAAGGGAAATCTTTGATGCGTAGGCTTTTAAACTTCATAAATCTGAGACAAAAGAAACATTTGCAAACAGAAACAAGAAAGCAGGAATCACAATCTAAAAGGGATAGTTCACCCAAAAATATTGTGCTCGCCCTCATGTTGTTCTAAACCTGTATAACTTGTTCCAGGCTCAATCGACAGCATTTGTAGCGTATTGTTGATTAGCACAATGTTTACGAGTGAAGTGAACGGGGGGCCAGTCCGTAAACAATCAAATACACATTGTTTCTAATGTGTAGTGACAATGTGTGTATGTGTTAACATGATTTGATTGTGGTAAAGTCGCTTGTTACATTAGCAGTGTAAAGTTATAGCCGATATTACAACTGTTGCCATGAAGACGCAATGGCGGTTAAACCTATAAGCTATTTTATCACAATAGAATTGTGTAAAACAGAGATTTTATCACACTAAAATCAGGTTAACACTTATAATGTTTAAATCTTGCAGCTATAGAGAGTGTATTTGAATGTTTATGGACAGGCCCCCCCATTCACTTCCTTTTGCCTTACCGTAACCGCAATTTTTGCTTCTTTTTTTTTTATAAAGGAGGAACGAATCACAAATATTGTCTGTGGTAATCAAATGTTGTCGACTGAGCTTAACTTGTATTAAACCCGGAACATTCCTGTAAATGGATATATTTTGAAGCATGCTTATGGTATGCTTTTACACACATCAACATAATAAATTAAGGAGAAACTAAACAAAATTTGTTACCCTGAAAAAGTCGTTATTCACTGAAAATCTTCAGTAGCATCAAATCTCTGCTTGTGTTTCCGATTTGAAATATAGCACATGATATGTGTTTGGAATGACATGAGGGTGAGTAAATGATAACAGAATTGTCACTTTTGGGTGAACTGTCCCTTTTAAAGATTAACTGAAATCCTTTTCGATTGTTTGAGTTTAGACAGGGGCGGATCTACCGGGGTGGCACAGGGTGGCAAATGCCACCCTAAGAAAAACACATTAGCCACCCCAGCAAGTATCCAAATGTAGTAAATATAAATGCAAGTATATTAAAGATGATGTTGATATTGTTTAGGGTTTTATTCATGTCGAACTGCCTCCTCCACTCTCACCGAACGCACAAATCTACACAGACCCATACCAGACTCAAATTACATCAGTGGCCTATCTCAACAGCCAATCACGTGATTGAGTACAACAGCAGCCAATCACAGCATCGGACCAACCGTGTACTTGCTATTGCAGTGTGTGCAGGAGTTTCTATTTCATCTGTGCGTGTTTTGACTGGTGTTATGGGCTGGAATGTGTCATTTTGAATGTTATGATAAGTGTTCATTGCGGCTGTTACCAGCGTCGTTAGTGTTAGCAGTTTTTCCGCCCCTCGCACTCTTTTCCGTGCCCCCCATTGTGATGGCCTTCTTGGCCATATTGTTTGTGTGTATGCAGAGTGTGTGTGTGTGTTGTCTTTTTCTCTTTCTCTCCCTCTCTCTTAATCAGTCTCAGGTGTGGGGTAACCAGGTGCTGATTGTCGATGGGGCGCACTGGTGCACTGCATGCAGTGCATTTCTTCATATAACTGAGTGTTTCATGGCTGGGTTGTGCGATGGCAGACGGGTGTTCATGAGCTGTGTCATCTCGTTCACGGGCGCTCAGGTGCACAGGTGCACATTGATATTTTTCCAGTTTGTGGTTGTCACTGTCTGAACTTTACTGTTCGCTGTTTTTTCATATACAGAACGGTCAATAATTGTGTCTATGTTTCTGCTACTCTCATCTCACTGCATCTTTTATTGCATTATATTTTTTACACTATAAAAGTGTATTTAGAATGACTGTGGATCAAAACAGGTCATTTAAAAGAATCTCTTATTGTGCATAACGTAATCAATATTCATGAGCTTTGCAGCACTGCCCTCCACAGTACAATTTTCTGTACAGCTTATATTTATTTAGACTTTTGTGTTAATGCTCACATTCAAATGGCTTATTCCAGATAGGCCTACAAGACTTTATAAGCAGATTAACATGGGATATGCATGCACTCTCCATCCATGGGTAAACTTAACAACACAATAAAAACAAATTGGCCCGCACAAGGTAGTGAAGTTTAGTCCAGATTGCCAGTTCTAAACATCAAGCTAAGGAACATTTAGAATTTGTTGATGTGTTTAATAGACCATGTCTTGGTGCTCTGGAGATTACATATTTTTTAATGTTATGCACAAAATAAAAATGTTTTTTAATGTTGGCAAATCAGTAGTAAAATGGTTACTACGTGGTTCCTGTGGAAATGCAGTTGTACCACAAATGCATGGACATTTATAATTTGATAGTGACTCCAATTAATGAACAAGTACTTGTTGCAACGAAGTTTGGTATCTTTATCCATTAAAACCATTATCCATTATCTGGAGAGGTGGTGGTGTAGTGTTCTAAGCACATAACTGGTAAACTTGTAATCAGAAGGTTGCTGGTTTGAGCCCCACAGCCACCACCATTGTGTCCTTGAGCAAGGCACTTAACTCCAGGTTGCTCCGGGGGGATTGTCCCTGTAATAAGTGCACTGTAAGTCACTTTGGATAAAAGCAGCTGCCAAATGCATAAATGTAAATGTAAAACCATGCATGGACACTTGCTTTGGTGTTGTCACCCCTCATAGTCTGCATGGCACCCCCTTACGACCCCATAAAAGATTGAGCCTGAGTTTAGACAGCACAAGTAGAGAAATATAACTCATTTATACTAATAATTAACATGGGAGAGAATCACGAGAAAATTAAAAAGTACAGTATGTATCACTGTAAAATAAATAAAGAGAAAATACAGTTTAATTTAACATTCATTCCCCATTTTTTATTAAAAGTGTGAAATTCCCCTAAAATGCATTTATTCACACCAAATTTACTTTTTCCCTGTTACTTAACTGGTAATATGTGTTACTGACAAAAACAGGAATTCTCCTTTAAATGAAGGTAAACATCATGTTTTTCACGTCTGTAAAAATATGTCCATAAAAAAATATTTATTCTAGTGTAAAAAATATAGAGTATAAGAGAAAATACAGTATAATTTAACATTAATTTAGAATTTTTTAATAAAAGTGTTAAATTCCCATAAAAATTAATTTATTCATAACAAATGTACATTTTCAGCAAATAATGCTCATTGAAAAAAAATATATATTTTACTTATGAATTTAAAGTTTTGTACTTTATTTGTCGCTACATTTCCAACACGTGATATTACGTTTATGCTTTACTCAAAATAATGAAGAAACTCAACAAATAATTTTAAATGTCAAAATGAATCTGTTTAGTAAACTCCAAAGTAAAATTAATGTTTGCTGCCCGTTCAGTTTATTTCATTAAAATGTGAAAAACACTTACTGTAGAAAATTAGTATATAAAACTTTACTTAATCCATTTATGTTGGGATTTCTATAACTGTAAAAAAAAAAAATTAAATGTCTGTAATTTAACCGAAAAAAAAAAGCAAAAATGCTAATGTAAAAAAACTCTAATTGGTTAACAGACCTTCACATATAGAGCCAAAAAATATAATATCTTTAATAAGAAAATACATGTAATTTTACAGTAAAATATGATAAAATATTGTAAAAAAAAAAAAAAACAAAAAAAAAAAACACTTTTTTAGATGTAAAAGTACCAAATAATTAATGGCAAAAAAAATACAATTTTTATATATATATATATATATAATGTCTAATATGAGAATATACTTTTACAGTAAACTTTTGATAAAATCACGGTGAAAAACAATAACTCCCAGAATTCCCTGCGTGATCCATCACATTTCATTATATTTTATGGAAATATACATTTTTATCAGTTATGTACAATGTGGTGTTCTATGCTATATTTTATGCAATGTAGTTCATGTTTATTACATAATTTGAGTGTCACATGTGTTGCCGGGATGGTGTTTTGTGCTGTCACTGTCCATACATTAAATGATTGTTTCTGGAAAGGTCACTCATGATGAACTTTAAGTCATCGTGTGGCCTTTTAAATTGTGTAACATTATCGACTAAAAAAAAAATCGCAGATAAAGTGAGAAACAGATATTTTTAGTTCCAGAAGGTGTTTTTAACATTTAATAAGATAAATGCTAGTGACCTGTAAATGTACAATATTTTTTCCCAGCATGCTTTTCATGAGACATGATGGGGAGAGTAAATGTTCAAATTTAGAGCAATTGTACGCGCTTTTGTGCACGATGAATAAAGAGGGAGATGAGTAAGTATTTAATGTTCGGTTATGTTGAGATTTAGAAGAGTTTCTGTAGAGTTTTGGAGGTTACCGCTGTGGTGTATAGAGTCGAGCTTGAGCTGAAATGTTAATAAGGTTATGTCTAAATGAGGGTAAAATGCATGGTGGAGTAAACCTACTTTAACACTCAGGGTTAAAAATGAGCCAAATGAGTTTGTTGGGCAAGCACAATAATTAAAGTGAAAACATGTTGTTGTTGTTGTTGTTGTTGTTGTTGTTGTTGTTGCTGCTGTTTAATGAATGGTCTAACAATGTTATTTCTATTTACAGTCAACATATGCTTTTTTTAATGAATGGTTTACAATACATGGTTTATTTTTCTAAATGAACAGTCAAAATAATTTCATTTTATAGTTGAAACATGTTTTAAATAACCTACAAGCTATTTGAAAAGACTATTTAAACGTGTTATTTTTGTTTATGGTTGAAACACCTATTTCATTTGAAACATTTTCATTCACTTCACGGTCTATGTTATTTCAGTTTATGGTAAATGTTTGGGCAGCCTGTTCTGCCATGCATTTACGTTTTGTTCATTGTTTTGACAGTGCATAGTAACTTACCTATAGTGGACACCACAGTTCCGACAAAATAAAACGCGCCTGTAAAATCCCATCTGGGTCGAAGAGCATCCACCCGAACTCCAGCAGCGATCGCAACCTCGTACTCTTTCAGCAAGGCGCTCAGATCCTGCAAACTGATATTGAACGTGTCGCTAAAGTTCACGAGTGTCCGGTTCCAGCGCCCGTGGGCTCGCAGCTCGGACGGCCTCTCGATGGCGGAAAACACCGCAGCGCCGCACAGCAGGTACACGATGATGAGCACGGCGAGCAGCAGAAAGCGGCCATTGTCTTCGTTAATGTGAAGGGAGCGGCAGCCCTGCAGTCGCTGCGCCGGCATCATCCAGATTTCAGCACCACCAGCGCAGTGGACAGCGACCAATGAAATGACATGGATCACTATGGAGCCGCTGCTTCAGGACACTCCAAGACACCCCAAGTTCCTATTGCATAATATTTATCAAACAATCGAGATAAGTTCAAGTGCATAAAACATAAAACACTCAAATGCATTGCGAACAAACACCACTTAACTTAAGTGCATATAGTTTGTTAAATAACTGGACTCACCCTCGTGGTTAGTACAGTAGTACAGATTCTTTATCCATATAAATCCACCTATAAAGTGTTCAATTGCAGCATAACATCTGTCACTCAGCCAAATGTGAATTTCCATGCGTATAAAGAATCCCTGTTGTGTTTTATTGGAGGGATGCAGCATTGTGAAGAGCTACTTGTCCTCCTGGTTTTCCATGAAGCGTGTGAAGCATCCAGCGCATCATTTGGGTCGCTGCGCCAATTCGCTTGTCCTGTGAATTACATTCATTTTCGCTGCCGATGAAAAACGCAACGGGGTAAATGCATATTCATGTATATAGTGAGCGTATTAGGGTGTATTGTTTACTTTTACGAATCAGATCTCTGTTATTTTGGCATTAAACGCTGTGGGACGTTTGATGCCCGCAGTCCTAATGAGGCATCTGGTTGGGAGCATTAGATCCGTGCACACTAGAGTACTACTGTAATGTTTAATTAGAATAATATTGTGATTCCAGCTCCAACGCGTGTTATTTTACCACTTTGTAAAAGTTAAATATAGCCTATAGCGTTAGATTAAGTCAAACTTTGTGCAAAAATCGCTTTAAAAGTCTGAGTTATTTTAACGTGCCATTTTCTGTCACACTCCTGAGGATGATACTTATTGTTTCCTTCAGCATGCACAATCCCATAACAACGTGGTCCATTGAATGCTGTTGATCTGTTTCAAGCGAAAGCAAACATGAGCGCTCATTTCGGTTCGACTGGTGGCTTCAATGGTCGGTAGTGATAAACGGACATTTGTCGACCATCACATGATAATGGTGAACCATAAAAATCGCCTATCTTGGCTCCATCGCGGCATGAGTCCATCTCGCGCCACAGCTTTGGCACCGCAGGGCGCGCGCGGTGCCACAGGCTCCCCACAAATCACGACCGCTATTAGATCTGCCCGAGTGCACAGCGGTAACTGTATGAGGTGGGAATGTGTAGCTACAGTGCGCCAGTTTCTTCTACCCTCTCTCTCTCTCTCTCTCTCTCTCTCTATGACAATTAATCGATTACACAATTATCTGTGCCCAGCACCACCACTGCCAAGGCTGTCTTAAGACAGTATAGATGGGACAGATTGCAATGCAGTGGGCTGACGTGTTCAATCTATAATATGTCATGCAATAGACGACAATTAACTGTAAAACAGGCGTCACACTTCTGTCACAGTACATACTACAAGTATTGAAGTAATGCTAATGATCAATACGTACTTGTACAGTAATTATTTTGTGAAGCTGCTTGTAAAAGTTCTTTTGTTATTACTATAATGAATCATTCAGTATATAGGGAACATGCAGTGAAGGCCATTGAGGGGGTCCCCCCCAGTAATCAAATATGGCCAAATATGTGCCAAAATCAATTGCAGAGCTCTGTAATTGGCATTCTTACTAATAGAAAATATATTGTAGCGCTCTCTAAGTTAAATATTACTAGTAAAAATTAAACTAACATGGAGTGGTGGTGGTGTAGTGGTCTAAACCACATAACTGGTAAACTGGTAATCAGAAGGTCACTGGTTCAATCCCTACAGTCACCACCATTGTGTCCTTGAATAAGACACTTAACTCCAGGTTGCTCCGGGGGGATTGTCCCTGTAATAAGGGCTCTGTTTGTCACTTTGGATAAAAGCGTCTGCCAAATGTAATTGTAACTATCGTGAGTTATGCTGGGAGCATTAAAAGCTAAATCGGCTTAGCAGAATGTTCATGCTGCACTTTTCCTTCACTTTAATTGAATGGAAAAGAACAGGCGTGCATTCTGCTAGATTATATAATTATTCCACAAATGCATGAATAATATATGTATGTGTGTGTGTGTGTGTGTGTGTGTGCGTGGTGCTGTGCGTGTGTGTGTGTTCTGACATTGCAATTTTAACTATGTATTATGTTACAATTCCTTAAAAATACAAAATTAAACTTTACAGTGAAAATGAAACACCATTCATAACTTTTAATATTTCCATAATGTGAAGAAACAGGATATTCAACAAGAAAAAAACATTTAAAGTGGGACTTGATTTAATAAACGTGGGTGTTACATACCAGAATGGCATCAGATGGTCGGAGGTCTAATGAAGGATTACAAAGACAAAGACGTTTTTCCTTTGTTAACAAAAAGTCCAAGAACCTGTATTAAGAAAGTAGGGTCAATTTTGATTTAATGTTGGCTTTTACTCTTGTATTTTACTCTCGTAGTTGAATTGACTAACCAAAGTTCATTTTTACTCACATTTGGCAAAAGTTATTTTGGATGATGCCTACATGCCATCAAATTGTCAAATATATGATAGGGGGAAAATTGAAACATCTGGGATTTTGCTAATGACAAAAATCGCTCGTTCTCTCCTTCGACTCTATTGATGCTGCTTAGGCAGCATACGGAGAAGCATATGGTTGAATCTTTAACTAACTTGTCAAGATTCACCCTGACAATTTATCTTTATAATTACATAAGCGATTAACTGATGGTGCGTCTCAGGGGCCTGACAGTGTGTGAGAGGGCTGAGTTTGACGAGTGTAGCGGTAGGCATTGGGGAAGTCTATCGATCGCGCCTCATTCTGTTGAGAACTGAGCCAGAGTCAGCTCTGTACTGGAGACAGATGCAGATACAGTAAATCTGTTTGTCAGGTTCATCATCCGCACACACACACACACACACACACACAACTGTGCAGATAATCAATAGCACACTTGCTCATCTGGCATTTCTTTAAAATGTAATGTATTGGAAAACAAAGCTTTCTTTTTCAACAGCAAACACTTACGAAATTATCCACGAATGAGGAAGCCAATTCATAATCTTGTGAATCAAGACAAGCAACACACTGTAATCTAATAGCAAGGTTTGTCTGAAATCTATTGTTGATTCGTTCCTGTTCATGGGTCCTCATTTTCAACCTGTGAGGGAGCTGCTCTCAGAGGATCCAATTAAACTGACCTTTGACTAGTCTACTATAAATAAAAGTTAAGGAGGGGACAAAGGCATAATGACTTTCCTTGTCCAGAGATATAGAGTGGTTTGATTCATCTTGTGGAGTGGTGGTAGCGTAGTGGGCACATAACCGGTAATCAGAAGGTCTCTGGTTCAATCCCCACAGCCACCACCATTGTGTCCTTGAGCAAGACACTTAACTCCAGGTTGCTCCGGGGGGATTGTCCCTGTAATAAGTTCTCTGTAAGTCGCTTTGGATAAAAGCGTCTGCCAAATGCATAAATGTAAATGTGTCAATAAGGCTCTTACAGTTCAGGATCATTTTAGGGAAAATGTTGTTGAAGTTCACATTAATTTGGTGGATCAGAGCTGATATCTTATGTGACAATGATTCAATAGACACAGTATCCTGTGACATCAAAAATTGATTCATTTGGTGACTTGGACTTCACTTTTAGACTTAAAATCCCGGACAAGCCCCCAATTGTTACAGCACACCTTCCTTGGTCTAGGGGTATGGGAAGGTGTGTAACAAATGTTTTTGGACAGAGTGAAAAAGTTATCCTGTCTCCAGGTCCCAAAGTAACCACAGATCACAACAATGCGTGATATAGTAAAAATATAACAATGTTTATTAAAGAAAACAGTGGGATAAATGGAAAACTTCAGGAGTGGAACCGGCCAAAATATCAAACAAAAGATATTCTTCCTAAAGGGGTTTAGAGTGTGACTTACCTATTAAAAAGGAAAAGAAAAGAAAACACAAATCACTTCCCTAACTCCCTCTCTATAAATCTTCAAAGTAAATGGCGTCCACCTCTCTACTAAATAGTCCCACAACACAAACAACTTAGATTCAAATTGTTATAAAACTGGGGTAATAAACTTGAAGGAATTACCCAAAGGAATATAAACATTAAACAACTACAAATGACAATTCTGTTAATCAACTCTACTTAAAGACAACTGACAAGACTGTTGTCTTACTCACGTTAGTACACAACAATTGAAAAGCTGGGACCAAGAGATAGAATTACTAGTGCAGGAGAAAATATTCTCTGTGTGTCTCTCACAGAGTTGTGGGCCTCTTATAGTCTCCATTCCTGGGCTGAGCCAATCATGGGTGATGAGCAACAAGTGTGCCTCATTATCCTGCTTAAATGGAGAGCGAAAGGGACAAGGAAATACACAGGGAGACACAACACACAATAAACCACATTAAACATGATATAATATACGTCCCTCGGGACGTAACAAGAGTTCTATCGGGAAGACACGCAGGCTTGAGTGAGGTTTAAGATGCCATTTATTTGATCAATGTAAAACAGAAAAGTAATGTCTCTCTTTGGCGTAGGCCCAGTAGGAAGTTGTACTCGGAACCATCATATCCTGCCGGAGATAGGAGGCAGGGGCAAGGAGCCTACCCCCATGCGGGACGGGGCTCAACTGGTGGTGGTGGGGTGGTGGAGGTTTCCCGGTTAGCACACTGAAACAGCAATGTGATAGATTGTGAGCAGACTTATAAAGCAATGGCTTACATGTGATTGGCTGGGAGTTACCCCGCTAATGATGTGATGATGTACAGCTGCTAGTCTTCCCGCTAGAACTATGCTGCGCTTCCATTTCATGGTACATGGGCAATCTAAAATGTGTTTTACGTACATTGAATAAAGGTCTGCCAATGGCAGCTCTTATAGTAGAAGAGCAACTAGAACTGAAGATGTTTAAAATAACAAATGGCACAGTCAAAACATTATCTCAGAATGAGAAACTCAACTGATTCTATCAAAATAAAAAATTGTTTTGATTTGATGGGAAAGTCTTGAGTGTCTTCAAGTACACATGAAACCTCATTTGCAAGCCAATTTACCTCTCTAATGTGCAGTATTTCCTAATGTCTGTTGGTAATTGGTTGCATCATGAAAAGTGGGCGTTACATACCAAAGTTTGCAGCCAATTGTGGTAGACTACTCCCGTCCTGAAACAACACCTGCACCCAAGTGAAATACTACAAGACAAAAAGAACAGTGTTAGCAAAAGCAGAGCAAGTTATTACATTTTGGTGAAAGAGTACAAAGACAATCAATATTTTTGAGCTTGATCTCATTTGTAAAAAGTTATTATATGGCTCCTAACACGTTACGGCAGTTCCTGAAGTGAAATGTCCACTGTGTGGTGCCAAAAGTGAGTTAAAACCTCACTAGCCTAAACCCAACTGATAGTATCAAAAAAAGCAACTGTGACATGAAAACCGTATTTGCTGAAGCAACTATGTCATTTTGTGGTGCTTCTGTGACACTTTCGGCTCACAGGTCGACTGTTTTTAACTGTTTATGAAAATCACATGATTTTAAGTATCATTCATGTTCGTGACACAAACAGAGAAAGATGAGTTAAACACCCAAATAGGTTAAACCATTGCTTGGGTTAAGGTTTCTAAAAAAATCATTAACCCTTCATGTGAAAATGGTAATAGTGACAAAAGAGCCAGCAATGCACTGGAGCTCTATGGCAGAAACTCCCTATAATAACTCTTAAATCATATTTTTTTTGTCCTGTCTAAGATCTTAACTGAAATCACCTTGGTTACTAAAAAGATAAGATGTTTTTTTGTAACATGACCCCTGGTCTACAAGACACGCTACAGTCTCAGTAGTTCAGGCATGTCAAAAACGTCTTTTGTTAAAATAAAGTATAATGATACTTTTGTGTCGTTGCATCATTTGTTTGTAGAATACCGCCATAATGCTAACGAGTAATATCATCTTCCGAATGTGGTCAAGTGGAACAAGTCTTTAAGAGGTTTAATGTATCTTTCTCATGGGCAAAACCTTAAAATCTGCAACAACAAGTAAAGAACTGGATCATGTGTTTATAAAGCTTCATATGCAACACTGTGACATTATATTTTATTTACATGTCTGGTGACTATTGCAGAGTTTTAGTATGTATGTTGCACTACACTTTACCTCAGCTGGGTAAAACTGAAAAGTATCTTTTCGTATTGTGGGAAATATTGGCACAGGTTGGCTCATATCAAACCATTCGTCCCTGATGCGTCCCTGTCTGTATACAACCACAACAGAGCAACTGCAGTCAGTATCAGGTAATGAGATGAGGATTTCTTATGTAGGAAATTACTCCGTGTAAATGATGCAAGTTTCTGTGCAATACCAGTAACAGAACTGTGACCTCAGACTGTCCTTTGATTGAGTCCTCATTGTGCTATATACCAACATTGTGTAAAAGCAACATAGAGAGAGTTATATTTGGGATATGAAAGCTAAAATGAATCAAAATTAACACAATGGGATTTTCATAACTTCTGACGGGGTGTAATATTTAAAAAACAAACAGCTGCTAATCTCTCTTTCTCTCTGCTATCAAGGTTATGGCTCCAATCATAAGCATTCAATAGTCAGCAATATGACTTCTCAATAAATAGTAGAAAAAGATGAGACATTTTGTCCTTTGTGTTTTAATGTGATTGGGTGCAAATGTTGTGTTTGACTAATCTTGTAAAAATAAAAAATGTCCAGTGTATTTTAATGTGACGGGGTGGATATGTTATGCTCGTCCAATCTTTTCAAGTGTTAAAAAATAACAAATTATTTAATATTAATTGAAAGTCTGGCTTCTCTGAAAACTCAAATGATGTCACTTCCTCTTCATGATTCTTTTGGACAATTCACTATTATTTGGAGGTAAATAAGTGATCAATTTAGTGTGAATGGGGAAGCCAATTATATACAATGTAAATTTACATTTGTGCATTTGGCAGACGCTTTTATCCAAAGCAACTTACAGTGCACTTATTACAGGGACAATCCCCCGGAGCAACCTGCCTTACTCAAGGCATGAGTGGTGCTGGGGCTTGAACCCCTAACTTGGTGGTGCTGGGGCTTGAACCCCTAATTTGGTGGTGCTGGGGAACCACTATTGAACCTTCTGGTCAATAACCCTGAGCCTCAACCACTGAGCCACCACTGCCCCAATGTAAATATGTATGTATTTATGTAATATATCTATGTAATACTAATACATATTTAATAGAATATGTTTTTAATTCATTTTAAATGTATACATTTAAGATAGCAAAAACACTTTTTAGCACTTTTTTGTGTTTATGGCATCCATCTAATGGTACTTCTTTCATGGAATGACTTTAAAAGGGAATATGATAATTATAAAACAGATCAAGGCATGAAATTTACACTGATTACACTGTTGGCTCAGCGCACAACTGCAATCGCTCTGTCACAGATATAATGTCTACACCCGCTCTCAAGGGTCAGCCTAAATTATATCTCAACTGCAGGCGTGTGTTATCAGATGTGATCCTGTTTAGCAGTAGCAGCACTTCTCTCTTCAGTTTAGCAATGTCTCAGCGGCCCATGCGTTCGCTGTTGAGTGCTTTGGACAGATGCCACATCGTTGAATAGCACTCGACTTACACCTGAACAATCTGTTCAGCAGCAATCCCATCAGCCCACAGGGAGTTGGAACAAGAAGCCCAGAACACACATTATTTCCTGACAGGCTAAATACTGTTTGACTATAAATAACAACTGTACAGCTCTGTTAAAAACCTAGTAAGCTGTCTGCAGTATCCCAACTGTAATGGACCTCAAATGGGACTGATTTGGATCATTCTACATAGGCAGCAACACTGTGCACAACATAAATAGCACCCCTGACATGAAGCATATGATAGATTCACTCAACTCACAATTGATTCTAGAGTTCAGACAATACACAGACAACTCAGACGACTATTAGCCTCAGTCACCATTAACTTCCATTGCACCTTTTTTGTAAACAATGTAAGTGAATGGTGACTTGGTTCAAATGGTTCAAATATGATGCATTTTTGTGTTTTTCCATGTAAACAGATATCTTTGATAGTTTCATCTTGCACAATAGTGCAATGTTTTTAGACATGTCTGTCTCTAACATTGTGCCTGAAGTCTCCTTTTTTGTTCCACGGAAGAAATAAAGTCACAGCGGTTCAACATCTGAAGGTGAGTAAACAATGATGAACTCTTAATAGTTTCCAGTATTGAAGATGGCATCTGACATGCTGGCCTGCGGCATGCCCATGGCCCTCTCCCCCGCTGTTGGTGACACTCGAGGCATTACTAAACACTAGAAAGAGACAAAATGGCTTTTTTTTCCCTGCAGTGACTACTAAACCCTTAAATCAAGGAATATTTAAAGAATAACTACTCAAGTATTTTTTCAGCTGGACATATTCAGATAAAATGGCACACGAGTAAATTTCATCAAGACATTTCCAGGTCACATTTCACCTCAAAATCAAAAGATAATTAATACAATTTTTACCCTGAATTCTCATCACCATAATACATCCGTAAGTTTGACTTTTTTCCATTTTACAATTTATATTTCTGTTATTCTAATTATTCGGTTAAATTCTGTCATACTTTTTTGAATATATCATTTTTTATATCTTTTAATTATGTATATATATATATATATCAGCTTTTTTAATATAATTTGTTTATATTTTTTAATTATATATATATACTTTTTTAATATAATTATTTGTATATCTTTTAATTGTATGTATATATATATATATATATATATATATATATATATATATATATATATATACTGTATATATATATATATATATATATATATATATATATATATATATATATATATATATATATATATATATATACAGTATATCTGCTTTTTAATATAATTTTTTTATATTTTTTAATTATGTATATATATATATATATATATATATATATATATATATATATATATATATATATATATATACGTTTTTAATATAATTTTTTATATTTTTTAATTATGTATATATATATATACTTTTTAAATATAAGCGTTTTTAATAGAATTTTTTTATATTTTTTAATTATATATATATATATATATATATATATATATATACAGTATATCTGCTTTTTAATATAATTTTTTTTATATTTTTTAATTATGTATATATATATATATATATATATATATATATATATATATACTTTTTAATATAATTATTTGTATACCTTTTAATTATGTATATATATATATATATATATATATATATATATGCTTTTTTATATAATTTTTTATATTTTTTAATTATGTATATATATATACTTTTTAAATATAAGCGTTTTTAATAGAATTTTTTATATTTTTTAATTATATATATATATATATATATATATATATATATATATATATATATATATATATATATACTTTTTAAATATAATTATTTGTATATCTTTTAATTATGTATATATATATATATATATATATATATATATATATATATATATATATATATATATATATATACTTTTTAATATAATTTTTAAATATTTTTTAATTATGTATATATATATATATACTTTTAAATATAATTATTTGTATATCTTTTAATTATGTATATATATATATATATATATATATATATATGCATTTTTAATATAATTTTTATATATTTTTAATTATATATATATATATACTTTTTTAATATAATTTTTTATATTTTTTAATTATTTGTATATATATATATATATATATATATACTTTTTAATATAATTTTTGTATATTTTTTAATTATATATATATATATATATATATATATATATATATATATATATATATATATATATATATATATATATATATTTTTACTGTAATGAGATTTTGTCATGGAAAAGTTATTATTCATCATGAAAATAATGCTATAGTTTAAAAAAAATACATTTCTTTAAGTAAACCATAATTTCATAACTTTTAGTTTTGGGTGCAATATGACCAGGACATGTTCTTGATCTAATTATGGGCAAGATCATAATTCCCTTCTCCCACAAAACAAGCTTTAGGCTGAACAGCGGACAAATTCAACTATAAAAGAACATAAGTTACAACCTTAAGTATTTTAAGGAGAACACATTTAATAATGACAAGACAAACGCACCATGCAGGGAAAGCTTTGTGGAATATAACTGTGGCCTTGAGTGAACTATCACTCCACAGTAATGTCTAGTTAATGGTGCTCTTGCTGGATATAAATGTGTTTTAACTGCATCTTATTGGTCATTGGTGTCATAATAGGACAGCACCAGGGATGACAGTGACCCTGCAAATGGCCCTGTAAAGACTGATATATGAATTTCATGGCCTTCCCTTCAATGTCATTTTTTTGTATTATTTGTTTGTACAGTATGGATGCTTTGTAGAGTTCAGCATGGACACTGCAACATTAATCAGATGATAAAGTTATACTACAAAATACTCAAACTTTTACATTAAACAGGTTAGAAAGTGTCGTCTACCAAGCACCCAAGCTCATGCTAACAAGTGTATGGTGTTAATATGAGTTCTCAAATGTAATATTATGCACCCATTGACACTAATAAACATGCTTTTATTACTCACTTTACTGTAGCTGTTAAATTGATCTTGTGAGCAACTACAACACTAATGCCACAATTGTGCATTAATAAGATATTATATTACAGTACAGTAAGTCTTAATATAACATCTGATGTGCAATCATTGATTCAATTAAAGCTTTAGCCGTTAGACTGGTTCTGTCATGGTTTGGAGACATTTTGACATGCGTCCGTTGGAAAGAAAAATGACAAACGTGATCCCTTTGATATCTCTATTAGTTGGCGATTAGATCATAGAGCAAAGACAGACTTTTGCTCGAGTCTATTGATTCTCGTATTTTTCTTCCATAGAGATTCAGAAGAGATCTCAACAATGTCTCAAACTGTGCTCTGATTTCTCATCAGATTCTCTCAAGACCAAAAGATTCGAGCAATGCTATCCAGACTAACTTTATAGATCTATACTTTTAGAAAAATCGTGCCGCACGCATTTAGTGGTCGAGCATTCTGCTGTTGACGAAAATTGCGTCACATGTCTTGTACGCAGATGCCTAGCATTTGCATCTAACTTGAGACTTTACTGTATGTCAACAATTTACATCTTTGTCTCTTGTTTTTCTCCTAAAGGATATTAAGAGAAACATCTGTAACAATGACGAGAATTAAATAAGAACTCTATTATGCCTCCTAAACTATGAAAGCGTAACCTCTGAGCAATGACATTTTCCTCTGGGAGTCTGCAAACCCGAGACCGGCACTAGTACATCCTGCTCACTGCATTGATAATTCATCACTCAGACAGTCAGCTAAGGCCTTGTTCAGACTGCCACTACAAATCAGATTTTTTGCATATCCAGATTGTATTCAGATGAGTTTTTGATAGTCTGGCAGCAAAAAAAACACATGAAGTCTTATTTTTCCGAATCGGATTCAAACCACATCGGGAGGCGGTTTCATATGTGATTGTAATCGTCATGGTTACTGTTGTAACCTCCGTTCCCAGAGGGAAGGAACGAGACGTTGTGTCGAATGAAGTGACACAAGGGGTCTTCCTGGGACGCCAAACGTTCCTCTGAACCTGAGAAAAGGCCAATGTCAAATTGGCAGGAACGAGAAGTTGTGTCTCTCCTGCCACAGCACTAGACCTACCACTCTTAACGGCCATACCTTATTTTCGGCTCCTCAGTGCAAAATCCTGACTGGCACTCGCTGCCCCGCTTCCCTTTATACCCGTATGTCCGAGGCAGGGCATGCAAATTCTGTCTGCCAACTTGACATTGGCCTTTTCTCAGGTTCAGAGGTACGTTTGGCGTCCCAGGAAGACCCCTTGTGTCACTTCATTCGGCACAACGTCGAGAGAGTGACAGAAGGGGAACTGATTTTTTCTTTCATTCATCTCAGTCCGGACACTCTGGCTGCTCAATTCGGATTTCAAATGGTCTTTTGTGTCACTCTTAACGCGACACAACGATGACGACACAAATCTGTGACTGCAGCATGGCACATCACAATATTTACCAGGAGTTCTGCACCGTGACTAGACCGAGCACTTATTTGGAGAGCGAGATGATGCACCTCCATTTTTCCCGCATCTGTTTTGAAAGCGTAGTCACGTGGGTACGCCTACGTCATTACCAAAACAACCCATGCAGATAGGTTGTTTATGTCTGAACGCCAAATCTGATTTGATCACTTCCAATTAATGGTGTGGTCAGTCTACCTGAAATGATCTCATTTGAGAAAAAAAATCTGATTTGCCTGCAGTCTGAACATAGCCTAAAATATCATTAAACGCAGGTAGGTACTTCAAAACTGTGAAATATTTCTCAGCCATAAACACAGACATACTCATACCCTGTACTGCAAAGACATACTGTATTAAAATGCCCCATATGGAAAAAAGAGCTTAAACCAGCCTAAGCTGGTTTGCTGGTCTTAGCTGGCCTTCCAGACTGGTCAGACTGGTCTGGTTTAAAAAGGGTTTTGAGCTGCTAACCAGGCAGGCAGATCAGCTAAACCAGATTAAAACCAGCTAAGATTAGCAAACCACCTTGGACTGGTATAAGCATTTTATTTTTTCAGCATGCAAAATAAGCACAAGGTGCCTAAATATCCCCTGGTCTCTGTAGACTTTTATAAACTTTGGCAAACTAAAGCTTCACAGAGCCCTGCAAATTAGAATTTGACTGAAGTCATTTTAAGACAACCTAATGAGAAGATTTACTGCATTAGCTTTAAATGAAGTTGTTAATCCTGCTCTCTCGACTTTGAATGAAAGTTTTTAGTCGTACAGACGTGAATTAAGATTTATACCACTTTTCTTTATTCTGTACCTTTAAGACTTTTATGTTACCACCTTCTTTATGTTACCAGGTTCATGTTATTCATTTATGAATAAATAAAATTAGTATTTCAATACATATTTTGATTATATAATATAACCCATTTATTAAATATATAATAAAATGTTTTCATTTTAGCGTATCTTGTTTTACGCACATTCTCTCACTCACTCACAGACAAGTTAGGGGCTGTTCAAACCAAACTCGTTTTTGCATGCATATGCGCTGTTTTTTAATCGTTTTTTTTGTTTGTTTTTTTAAGTAAGCAGGCACTGGACGGACGTCTTTGGCTATTGGATCTGGTCAGTCAAGTTTCTGAATACTAAATAAGCATTGTTGGCGTTTAAATGTGGGTGGTCACGTTTTGATGCACTCATTTCTCTGATGCCAGAAAGCTGTGGAAGTTCAGAACAAACTTTTTGGCACTCAGTTTAAATTTTGCACTTTATTTAGATGTTTTTGGGCTTGGGAGGAAGTTCTGAAATGTACAGATGTTTTAATAGTTTATAACGGTGGCTCAGTGGTTGAGGCTCAGGGTTACTGACCAGAAGGTCGGGGGTTCAAGCCCCAGCACCACCAAGATGCCACTGTTGGGCCCTTGAGCAAGGCACTTAACTCCAGGTTGCTCCGGGGGGATTGTTCCTGTAATAAGTCGCTTTGGATAAAAGCATCTGCCAAATGCATAAATGTAAATGTAAACATAAATAGTTCATTAGACTCTTATCTCAAAAGATCAAAGAAAATGTGATCTCTCATTATTTGACTCCTTTAAAACTTGATGAGTTAACAGAAAGTGTCCTGATCAAAACTATTACCATAGACATAGCGGATGAAACTATGTACTATGAATCGTGCTCCTGGTGAATTTCAGTGACACATTAAGTATTTAGATCAAAACAGATAAGAGCACTTTCAAACCACTGTGCTATGACAACAAAAACATTTCCATTAGGCATTGGCCTCTTGAAAACGGCTGAATAAATAAAAAAAACGAGTGTGTAAATGTAAATAAAGTCTGGGCCACAGTGGTGATGTAAGTGGGTGAAACTGCCCAACTCTTCTTTGAGTTATTTCTCATTTATGTATGTTTAATCCAAGGACATTTGAGTTTGCAGAACCTCAGTATCAGCTCTGAGACCAATACAATCGTTGAAAGCATGTACAAGTTTAAGTAATTATCCGAAAGTGCATTATGCAGGCATGCGCATTGATTTAATTGCTTGTAGTTCATTCTTGGGCAGGCCGAATGGAGGAAGCCAAAATGCAGGATTAAAACATTAAAGCCTTGAAATCCTTCCTCATAGCAGAAGTTCCATTAATGAAAACCGATAAAGGAACAGGGGCTCCTTAAAAGGGTGCAGAGAAAGGCTGTAATTGCACATGTTTACACACACACACACACACACGCACACACGCACATACACACACACACACACACACACGCACTCTCTCACACACACACGCACACACAGACACACGCAGAGACACACACATGCTCACACACAGACACACACAGACACACACACAGACACACACATACTCACACACATACACACACACACACACACACAGACACTCACACACACACAGACACACTCACTCACACAGACACTCACACACACACAGACACTCACACACACACACACACAGACACAGACACACTCACACACACACACACACAAACACACAAACACAGACACACTCACAAACGCACTCACACACACACACACACATACACACTCACACACACACACACACTCACAAACACACACAGACACACTCACACACACTCACACACACACACACACAAACACACATACACACACAAACACACACACACAGACACTCACACACACACAGACACACTCACTCACACAGACACTCACACACACACAGACACTCACACACACACACACACACACAGACACACTCACACACACACACACACACTCACAAACACAGACACACTCACACACACACACACACACAAACACACAAACACAGACACACTCACAAACGCACTCACACACACACACACATACACACTCACACACACACACACACTCACACACACACACACACACACTCACACACACACACACTCACACACACACTCACAAACACACACACACACAGACACACTCACACACACACACACACACACACACACACACACACACACACACACAGACACACTCACACACACTTGGGGTACTGTCTACAAGTTTATTTACATGTATCGTACATTTGATGTTACGTTTGGTAACTTCTTACCAAAGTTCATTTTCTACTCAAAATTACTAATTCATGATCTTTTGATTGTCCAGTTTACTGTAAGTATTATGTATATCATATTTGTATTTTATAAGTAAAAGTTTATGTATTTACTAAAATGTTTAGGTTAAATTTACAAATTTAATTATGACATGAATGTGACATCATTCATGACAGAAGGATGTTAGTGCATTAGCCACGTGTAGCATGTTATTGCATTAGCCACTTGTAGCATGTTAGTGCATTAGCCACTTGTAGCATATTAGTGCATTAGCCACGTGTAGCATGTTAGTGCATTAGCCACGTGTAGCATGTTAGAGCATTAGCCATGTGTAGCATGTTAGTGCATTAGCCACTTGTAGCATATTAGTGCATTAGCCACGTGTAGCATGTTATTGCATTAGCCACGTGCAGCATGTTAGAGCATTAGCCACATGTAGCATGTTAGTGCATTAGCCACGTGTAGCATGTTAGTGCATTAGCCACTTGTAGCATGTTAGTGCATTAGCCACGTGTAGCATATTAGTGCATTAGCCAAGTGTAGCATGTTAATGCATTAGCCACGTATAGCATGTTAGTGCATTAGCCATGTGTAGCATGTTAGTGCATTAGCCACTTGTAGCATGTTAGTGCATTAGCCACGTGTAGCATGTTAGTGCATTAGCCACTTGTAGCATATTAGTGCATTAGCCACTTGTAGCATGTCAGTGCATTCGCCACGTATAGCATGTTATTGCATTAGCCACGTGTAGCATGTAAGAGCATTAGTCACTTGTAGCATGTTAGTGCATTAGCCACGTGTAACATGTTAGAGAATTAGCCACTTGTAGCATGTTAGTGCATTAGCCACGTGTAGCAGGTTAGAGAATTAGCCACTTGTAACATATTAGTGCATTAGCCACGTGTAGCATGTTAGTGCATTAGCCACGTGTAGCATGTTAGTGCATTAGCCACATGTAGCATGTTAGTGCATTAGCCATGTATAGCATGTTAGTGCATTAGCCACGTATAGCATGTTAGTGCATTAGCCACGTGTAGCATGTTAGTGCATTAGCCACGTGTAGCATGTTAGTGCATTAGCCACGTATTACATGTGTAGTGCATTAGCCACGTATAGCATGTGTAGTGCATTAGCCATGTATAGCATGTTAGTGCATTAGCCACGTATAGCATGTTAGTACATTAGCCACGTGTAGCATGTTAATGCATTAGCATGTTAATTCATTAGCCACGTATAGCATGTTAGTGCATTAGCCACGTGTAGCATGTTAATGCATTAGCTACGTATAACATGTGTAGTGCATTAGCCACGTGTAGCATGTTAGTGCATTAGCATGTTAATTCATTAGCCACGTATAGCATGTTAGTGCATTAGCCACGTGTAGCATGTTAATGCATTAGCTACGTATAGCATGTGTAGTGCATTAGCCACTTGTAGCATGTTAGTGCATTAGCCACGTGTAACATGTTAGAGAATTAGCCACTTGTAGCATGTTAGTGCATTAGCCACGTGTAGCAGGTTAGAGAATTAGCCACGTGTAGCATGTTAGTGCATTAGCCACGTGTAGCATGTTAGTGCATTAGCCACGTGTAGCATGTTAGCGCATTAGCCACGTATAGCATGTTAGTGCATTAGCCACGTGTAGCATGTTAGTGCATTAGCCACGTGTAGCATGTTAGTGCATTAGCCACGTATAGCATGTGTAGTGCATTAGCCACGTATAGCATGTGTAGTGCATTAGCCACGTATAGCATGTTAGTGCATTAGCCACGTATAGCATGTGTAGTGCATTAGCCACGTATAGCATGTTAGTGCATTAGCCACGTATAGCATGTTAGTACATTAGCCACGTATAGCATGTTAGTACATTAGCATGTTAATTCATTAGCCACGTGTAGCATGTTAGTGCATTAGCCACGTGTAGCATGTTAATGCATTAGCTACGTATAGCATGTGTAGTGCATTAGCCACGTGTAGCATGTTAGTGCATTAGCCACGTGTAGCATGTTAGTGCATTAGCCACGTATTACATGTGTAGTGCATTAGCCACGTATAGCATGTGTAGTGCATTAGCCACGTATAGCATGTGTAGTGCATTAGCCACGTATAGCATGTTAGTGCATTAGCCACGTATAGCATGTGTAGTGCATTAGCCACGTATAGCATGTTAGTGCATTAGCCACGTATAGCATGTTAGTACATTAGCCACGTATAGCATGTTAGTACATTAGCATGTTAATTCATTAGCCACGTGTAGCATGTTAGTGCATTAGCCACGTGTAGCATGTTAATGCATTAGCTACGTATAGCATGTGTAGTGCATTAGCCACGTGTAGCATGTTAGTGCATTAGCCACGTGTAGCATGTTAGTGCATTAGCCACGTGTAGCATGTTAATGCATTAGCCACGTGTAGCATTTTAGTGCATTAGCCACATGTAGCATGTTAGTGCATTAGCCACGTGTAGCATGTGTAGTGCATTAAGTCGTAATATACACAAGATAAATTAAACATTTTCTACAGCATATATTTTAATCAACATTGATTATTGGTTAAAACTGCTTCTTTTACTCATGTGAATTCTACTCAGAATGAGGCATAAAGTCATTGATAACACATTTTAAGGTTTTACATGTATGTTATGATGAGTGTAACTGAGAGTTTGAGTGGTCTTCCCATCGAGGTTTCGCTAACATGTTAAATGGAATGCATTGATCTAAAGGTGCAATTACTCATCAAATCAATGGAAAACAAGCTCACAGTCGATAACACACCGACACAAACCGCCGTGCAATTAAAGCCTGTGCTTTCACAAAATGCTGATTATGTTGATGGTCATTCTTTAGAGAAACATCACTAGGTTTGTCAATACTGTTTGCTTTCAACATTACTGTTTATTAGCGGACTGGGTTTTTATCCAGATTTCTGGATTTTATTCTGATTCATTTGGGGATTTGTCAGATATAATGTCCATTTTACATAGGACAGAAATTCTCACTCAGCTAATGCTGGACATTATACAATATAAGAAACCATTTAACTTGGTACATTTTGAAAATATGAATTTTAAAATTGAACAACAGGGCCCAAACTATGCAGTTCAATTGCTTTTTACTGTAGCTAACCGTAAACCTTAGTAAACTTTAAAATTAAACTAAAAGATTGATCTTAGGATTTTAAGAATCAATATTGAGATTGTTCAAATGGCATGATTAATCAGAAAATCTATATTTTTTCTGAGTCCTAGTTCTTTATGGACGTTTTTGTGTTTATATAAAAAATATTTGGGTTATTGACAAATAAGGCTTTCTGAGGTGATAAAAATGTGAAAAGAAAAAAAAGAAAATCTCGTTTAAAACAAGGTTCAAGTTCATAGAAATAGCCTTTGTGTCCAAGTCTGTTCATAAGTTTTTGAAAAATATTTTATAGCATTTTCCACACAAATTGTAAAAACAAGGTCATGATGGTCTAAAGGGGTCCTATGGATTTATGGTTTTATTGTCACATAACAACAAAATAGCTAACTGCAGCTTTAAAATATCAATCATATTTAAAAACAAAATAGTTACATTGTTTGTTTGTTTGTTTGTTTGTTGTTGAATATATTCATAAAAGATTATTCTGAGCTACTCAGGGCAACATTTCTTTTTTTGAAGAATTCCAGCTTTCAATGACACTTTTAATTTATTTTATTGTCTCCAGAAGGTTTCACCACATGAAATGTTTTACTTTAAGTCAAAGATAAAATATCTAAATGAGTTTGAACTCAAATCGAAAAGTTGTTCATCATAGAAGAGGTGTATTCAAGTAATTGTTTTGGGTGAATTACATTTTTTATGTATTTTTGAATTATTTAATAGATTGGACAAAAAAGGGCATCACCGCAACGACCCGTTTACAAATATTTAACACATTTTTTTAATTAGAAAATCTAAATTTTAATCACTTGGAAAATTACTAGCACACCCCTGATCAACAAACCGCACGATTTGAGCCATCATTCATGTCTGTAACGCAAACAGAGCAGGAAATGTTACTGTACACACTAAATCAAACAGATTTCATAGGGCCCTCGGTGTGGGGCAAGAGCCCCATGCACAGATACCAGGGGGAAAAACCCACACACAGATTTGAAAGTATTGCCCCCATGTCCATATACCACAGGCATTATTTATGGGTGGGTGGGGTGGGTGGGACATGTTCCTCCCACTTTTTTCATTGGCCAATTTTGCCCCACTGCTTTTTAAAATAGCTTTCATCAGGAAGTGTCTGATCCAGAGGAAACATCTCCAGTTCTTGAGCAGGAGTTCCCATTTTTTTCATGTCTGTCATAAAAGGAGTGGTGGTGGTGTAGTGGTCTAAACTACAGTACTGGTAAACTGTTAATCAGAAGGTTGCTGGTTCGATCCCCACAGCCACCACCATTGTGTCCTTGAGTAAGGCACTTAACTCCAGGTTGCTCCGGGGGGATTGTCCCTGTAATAAGTGCACTGTAAGTCACTTTGAATAAAAGTGTCTGCCAAATGCATAAATGTAATGTAAATAAAAAGAGGCAATCCAAAGCTGGAGTTTGTTATTGTAAATGTTATGATGATTGATCGTTGCAGCTGTTATCAGTGACAGTGGATAGTAATGTTCTCTGGTGCATCCAGATGCACGATCTACTCGTTCTACTCTTTCCAGGAAAGGAAAATGCAACCACTAATGATATACATCCACTGACATACAGATGCAGATGCAAACTTTAGCATGAGACTCAACCTGGTCTCCAAGTGAAAACGGGACTATATACATTTTTGCAAAAGTTGTTATTCGTGTCTCCAGGTACAATTCTTTGCAGATTCCAGGTGAAATGAACAGTAGAGGTGCCACAACACCTGTGTGTTTTATTCACTTTCCTCTCAAATCATGACTTTAATGGCTTATTATGACTTTATAAATACATATTTTCCTCTCTATTAGTCAGACCCTGCTATTTCATGATATCGACACACTTTTTATCTACACAAAACATTTTAATGCTTGTATTACAGCCGCACCTATATATATATATACACTTATTCCAATATGATTGACTTGTGCGGGAGTTCACCTGATAGGGCACTGGACTTGTCCAGCCATGAACTTAAAGTCCAGCCATGAACTTAAGCTGACACGTGACATTACACGAGTCATAGAAGCGGCACGAAATGTGGTGGTTGGTTCCAAAAATTAGATTTTTCATTTTGCTTCTGCATTTAGGTTTAGGAATTGATAAGGTAAGGATGTCTTTTTTTAAATGTCGCATTTATATTTTAAAACACTATTGGTTAAGTTCAGGCAAAAGTTTTAGTTTGGGGGTGTATGTTTTAAAAACATCTAAAATTCACCTTAAAACCGGGTCTAAATACGTCACCGTTTTACTTGCTTTTGGCGCCCCCAGCTGGACATGTCACTGGAAACCTGCAGCCAAATGCGTTATACAGCACTTACATTTTGAAATGCAAAAATGTTGTCACGTTCACATACATTTCATGAGATCAGGCTGTGAAACTAGTCAGTCAATCTGGCTCATACCTGACTGATCCATGTATTTACAGTACCCATCGACTAACATAACCCCAGTCCTGACAGTGGTAGATATTGTATTTGGACCCCTTTGTGACATCACAACCTCCCCACTGTTTAAAACAAAGTGACATCCATAACATGCACCATGTATGCGGGAAGAGTCCCATGCATAATGTCTCCAGGTTTACAACACTGATGTACACATGATGACATTGTGGATGTCTGTTGGCCAAGATAACAGGGGATGGGAAACATCAATCACTAACCCTACACGAACAAAAAAGCTCAATTTTACCGTTCACATTGTGTGGATGTTTTATGACTCCTCATATCAATGGAATAGACTCACCGCGTGCTGATTAGATGGATGACGTATTGTCATGACTCACACAGAGACAGACAAGAGACAACAGACAAGAGGCAATGATGAATCTTAACACACGTGAGCAGGATTCAATTAGAAACAAATGACAAATTCAACCACATTCAAACGTCTACATTTGACTTCACCTCTGATGTAATCACGAGACTAAATTCAAGCGCTCAAATCCCTCAAAGTGATCTTCGGACACCTTTTGCATTCAGGATGAGAGTACAGGAAAGAGAGATATGTAAAAAAATTTATAATAATTTGACAGTATACTAAGAGAAACATTGAAACATAACATAATCTAAATGAACCCATATTTACTATCTTTCTTAAACATTTTCTGGCTTTATTTTGCACAATTTATCTGTGCATGTTATTCTAAAGAAAAAGAAATGTGTCTATGTAATCGTTTATCAAAATAAAGAATTAAATTAATTACTA
This sequence comes from Xyrauchen texanus, assembly GCF_025860055.1. Lineage (NCBI taxonomy): Eukaryota > Metazoa > Chordata > Actinopteri > Cypriniformes > Catostomidae > Xyrauchen > Xyrauchen texanus. The sequence goes on along the minus strand of NC_068299.1, from coordinate 3,198,456 downwards.
TTGTAATCGCCAAAGTGGGGAAAATAATGTTATCTATTAATGCATTGTTTTAGGCTAGTTTAGGCAACTGTGGTAGGTAATGAAGCCTTTTAAAATCTTGCAAATAGTGAACGCAGAAAGGCAATGCCAGTTAAAAGAATATCCCAGGTTCAATACAAGTTGAGCTCAATCGATTGGATTAGTAGCATCATTTTGGCTTTCCACTTGCCCCTCCTGTTCTCCAAAAAAGGCACTTACAAAGGAAGGGAATGGGGCTAATTCTGGTGCTGTTCAGCAAAAACAAAATCAAAATCATGTTAAACTTAGTTAAGGTTAGATTTTTAAAATCTACCTATTAGGGAGTAAATAGGCATACATGAGTGGTGGTGGTGTAGTGGTCTAAAGCACATAACTGGTAATCAGAAGGTTGTTGGTTCGATCCCCACAGCCACCACCATTGTGTCCTTGAGTAAGACACTTAACTCCAGGTTGCTCCAGGGGGATTGTCCCTGTAATAAGTGCACTGTAAGTCACTTTGGATAAAAGCGTCTGCCAAATGCGTAAATGTAAATGTAATTGTACTTAGTCAAATAATGTAATATTAATGATGTAATTATTTGTCAAAAAAATATGGACTAATTAAATCGTTGCAGTTCAAGTCAATTCAAGCGGTGCGTCATGTCAAAAGCAATAGAACCAAATTATCAAGGGCGTAGATTTGGCTTGATCATTGGGGGGTTACAGTGTGAAGAATTACATATTTCCATTGATCATGGTATAAATATTAGGGGGGTTGTACTAGGGATGGGCGATAAAACGGTATCGGCATTTATCGACGGTACACCTTTATCGATAATGATATAAAAATGTTCGATATAACGCTCCACAGTTTCACTTAAATGCATTAAAATGTAAATAGACATAAAGTTGCATGAACAACCCTGAAGCATGCGCCGTCCCTGGATCATAAGCAGCCTATCATATGGCTTGATAAAGACGTGTGCGACGAGTGACAAGCAAACAGCCAGTAACAAGTTGCGTTGCTGTGGGGTTCGGTTGCGCCATCACCATGTGACATCAGAACACACGAACACATGCAAACGTGTATGCAAGCTTTGCAAAAAAAAAAAAACGTCCCGGCAAGGTACGGAAACACAAGCAACATATTTTATCACCTTAACCGCTTCCATCCTTTGGAATATGCATCTACCTCACCTCAACAAACAACCCAAAAGCAGGTTGTTGAGACGACTCCCATCCCCCTGGAATCTATGCCCCTGCCAATTTTAATTAATGATACTGTCTATACTAGAAGCGTTCCTAGCAGCGAGATCGTGAGATTGGTTGGTGTAACTTCTGTGCCACAAGCATAAACAAATGGGTTTGAAAAATACTGTTTTCAAATACGTTTAAAAACCGCTTCATTAGTCAGATAACTAGATAGTCCCTCCCCAAAGTCATGCCATGGGTTGAGCCAATGCTGCTAAACCAAGCTCTCAAGTACTTTATTATTAAAACTTACAGAACATCTATCTGATTTGTGCATCTGATCACACAAATATGATGGAGTTGAATATACAACACAACAATGCTGAACCCAACTCCAAACAGTGTCTTGACTGTACAGTGAGTCATCTGTACTGTCACTATAATGTGCTTATTCATGCACATAAATGCACAAGCTTTGCAGCTCTAACTAGATGCTTCTAGCGGCATCAGTGTGTGCTGTATTTGCAGAGACTCAATCCTCAAAATAAACGAAACTGCCTTAGACTCGGAGTAACATAAACATGATTCAACGACTCTATAGAAGACTGAAGCACCACTACATCTGCAACTATGGACATTTAATCAAAACTGTAGGGCATGGTTGGAGCTCTCACTATGTTTTTTTAGTCTGTCTCCTTTGGAAGAATAGATACAGCTATTGCTCATTATTAGGATTAGGGGTTTAAATGAACCCCTAAAGCATCAAGCTTTGTCAAGTACATTGTCCCGTAGCGTTTGTGCTACAGACCTGAATGATACCTCAAATCATGCCACTTGGGTGAAAGTGCACATTTAATCAAATCATTGCAAAGATGATGGTCGGTGGACGGGGTTAAAAGAGCCTCGTCAGCAGCCCCAGGTGGTGATGCCTAATTTCCTTCTTTCTGCTGAGACGGCCAACTCTCAAATGGTCAGATTAGCGCTCATTCACTGTAACCAGTGCCTCACTGTAATTTGGCAGATTGAAAGTCTCTTTGATTTTGTGTGTGTGTGTGTGTTTGTGTGTGTGTGTGTGCTTTCGACACTTCACGTGGCCTCAAAGTGCACATAGCCTGGCACAAGCGTCGTGGTGATATCACCGCCACTTAGTGGCGAATGCCGGTTGTTGTTGTTGTGTGTGTGTGTGTGTGTGTGTGTAAGAGTGTGTGTAAGAGTGTGTGTGAGAGTGTGTGTGTGAGAGTGTGTGTGTAAGAGTGAGAGTGTGAGTCTGTGTGTGTGAGAGTGTGTGTGTGTGTGTGTGTGTGTGTGTGTGTGTGTGTGTGTGTGTGTGTGTGTGTGTGTGTGTGTGTGTGAGCATGTATTTATCACTTTGTGGGGACCAAATGTCCCCATAAGGATAGTAAAACCCAAAATTTTTGACCTTGTGGGGACATTTTGTCAGTCCCCATGAGGAAAACAGCTTATAAATCATACTAAATTATGTTTTTTGAAAATGTAAAAATGCAGAAAGTTTTCTGTGAGGGTTAGGTTTAGGGGTAGGGTTAGGTTTAGGGGATAGAATATAAAGTTTGTACAGTATAAAAACCATTATGTCTATGGAAAGTCCCCATAAAACATGGAAACACAACATGTGTGTGTGTGTGTGTGTGTGTGTGTGTGTGTGTGTGTGTGTGTGTGTGTGTGTGGCATGGGAGATGTTTACAATACATACAGAGATATAATAAAGCTTTCTAAAGCAAGCATATGAAGTCTTGGTAAAGTACAAATACTATTAAAATTCTGATTACGTAATTAGAGTTAAGCCCCTGAAAAGAAGAGTTCTTCTATTTACCCCCCTCATGTTGTTCCAAACGTGCTTAACTTTCTTTCTTCCGTTGACCACCGGAATTTACATGATGTGGTTTGTAACACATATCGCGGCTGTTCTGAGGTGAAATGTCCACTGTGTGGCGCTAAAAGCAAGTTTAATATTCTGCCATACAGATGAGGTTTTTGAGGTTAATGCTCTATCGAGATTTATACTGATAAGCTCAATAATATACTCAATAATGCCTACCTCCCTACCCTAAACCTTAAACCTAACCCTAATCGATAGTGTCATAAAAAGCAAATGGAAGATGAAAAACGTGATTGCTAAAGCAACAAAGTGATTTTGTGGTACTTCTATGACACTTTGGGCTCACGTGTCGACTTGCGTGCTCATCAGGACTCGTACTCCGCTCCTTTACGCAAGTGCAACTCTCTATCAGTTGAGCTATTGCGCTAATTGATCACACATGAATAAGCTTGTAAATGTAGTTGGTTGTGTAATGCAAACATAAAAATTTGTTATGTGCTATAGTAAAAGTGTTTAGATGTAATAAGATAGCATTCTGAGAGGAACACGGTGAAAAGTAAGTGTTTATGAACTGATAATCTGCCGTTTTGCATGTGATTTGTGTGAAAGTAAATACAAGTCATTGTTGTTGTAGCGCCTCTAGTGTTCATTTCACGTACAACGAGACGTGTAAAAATCCTTTTGCAAAAATGTAGGTATAGTAACGTGATTCTATGAGATCAGGTTTTGTTATTTGCTAATAATCTATGGCCGTATAACCTATAACCAAGCCATAGTTCTCAAATTTGCATACTTATGAACTTGCCAAAACTGCCGCAACATGTCTTGATGTTACGTACATGGGACATCGTTGTTTACGTGACTGAACGTCACGGTGCGACAGGCCTTGAAGTGGAAGTTTGAATGTGCACAAATGCTAATGAGATTTGAGAGCTATAGCGAAGGACGAGATTAGCAGCGAATGAAAACATAAATTCCGTTCTGGAAAACTTTAATGGAGCTTTTTTTGTCATTTTTAAAACTCAAAATGCATTATGAACATTCTGCCTTAGTTAAACTCAATCGACAGCATTTGTGACATAATATTGATTACAACAAAAGTTAATTTTGACTCATTCCTCCTTTTCTTTAAAAACAGCAAAAATCTGGGTTACAGTGAGGCACTTACAATGGAAGTCAATGGGGCCTTTTTGTTTACATTAAAATACTCACAATAGCCGCAAGACATAAACAATATACATGTAAACGTGATTTTATTCTGATAAAATCACTTACTAACCTTTTATGTGAAAAGTTATAGCCAATTTTACAACTTCGTTGTCATGACGATGTAATGTCAACAAACCATAATTAATGTAAGTGCTTTTATAAAATGAGCTTCACATTTCTGCCTTTAACCCCTCCAGAAATTGGCCCTATTGACTTCCATTGTAATTGCCTTTTTTTTTATTTATTTAAGAAAAGGAAGGACGAGTTGAAACACCTAAACTATCGTGTGGTTGTAGTTAAAACATACAGGATCTGGGATTCAAGTGAAAAAGGTGATACATTCCCAATCCCAAAGTGGACTATAAGTGTGATAATAGTCCTATAATTGTAGCATTATTGAGTTCATCGCTAGAGTTGGGTACTGGGTATAATTACATTTATGGAAATGTCTCTCTGCCAAAGGGCTCGAAACGAGAATGGGTGGAAGACACCAGCTAGAGGAAGAAGGGAACTCTCTTAGCACACATTAGCACACACAACATTGGACAGCCTCTGTACAGTACGTCACTGCTACAGGGTCACATCACAGCAATTACGCTTCAAAGATGCCAAACAAATCCATTTAAAGGAAGAGACTATTGTAGGATAAGGTGAGGCCAAATTAAATATTGTACCTGATGGTCTAGCGCTGTGAAATGTTATTGCTGCTGGCCAGGGATGGATTATGACTTGCAAATTTTCACCAAGGGCCCCCCTCCAAAAAAAAGGGGGGGGGGGAGGGGTGAATGACACAACCTTGCAGCACAGCATACCCCCAGGCGATTGTGCTGACTCATGAGGGCTAGTGTTATTTTTACCCATTGTAAGCTTATTGGAGTGTTCATATCCATATGCCAAGAGCTTTGTGGGCCTTTTCAGATTTGTTGATGTGCTTTCCACAAAAACATGAATTACTTAATTGGATCACTTATTAATTCGCCAAATGGAACATTAAGGGTTCTAAAAGATGTTTGTGCATGGCTTGTCTGCATGTGTGAAAGAATAAAGATCAAAGAGAGACACAAACACTTTCTAGTACAAATAAATCACAGAAAAACGCCCGAGTGAGGGAAAATCATGAGATGAAGGCGCCTTAATCACTGTGGACGACTTAATGACAGAGCAAACAATAAAGAGAAATGACTGACTAAACAAACAAGGTCAAAATCATGAAGAAGTGCACTGGACTTAAAAGCACAGCTTCGTATTAGCAAGTTAGCTTGTATATTTATACCTCGGTCTGTCAGGTCCTGAACACAGACTCTCATGGCGTATCCATCAAGATTCGTACGACTTTTCTAAATTTGGCCAATTCGTATGATATGGTGCGACTGCACTCGTTTGAATCCCTACGACTTTCACTACAGCCATCGACATCGCTGGACATCGTTTTCAAAATGTACACACTCTACTGATTGGTTATGTTTAGATAAGGGGTTTGGGTAAGGGTATAATATTAATAAATATGTCCTTAATGCCTTGTGCGCGAAACTCGTGCTTCCGCATTAGACATCCGGGAATTTGCACATGATGAGTTTATGTGAACAACATCGTGCATCATCACATGAAATAGCCACCTTGTAAATTCTGAACGACTTTTCGTGAGATCGGTTTGGAAACTCTGAAAGTAGGGATGGCCGATACCACTTATTTTCTTTTTGATACGATACAAAGTAGTATTAATGCCAATATGGGTGATACCAATGCCAATAGCTCTATTACGTGTTTTTTTTTCTTGTTTTATTAGCTAATTCTTGGGAAAATGGGTAATTTTAAGTATTATTTTACAAATCCATATTCCTTACATTTATAGGCCTGAAATGGAAAATAATTAAGACTTCTGTTTTGTTTAACCTAATGAAAATTAACCATGGTTTTACTACAGTAACTTTTATACAGTGTCTATATTTTTACTTTGATACTTATGCTATGCATTAATTTTTATGGTTATTAAATAATAATATCACTAGTTTTCGTGGCATTTACGCTGCCAAATCCACAGAGCATAAAAACACACACACAAGAAAAATATTCGGTGCAATTAGTGCACTGTTTTTGAAGTTTTCTAAAGCCATACGATAGGGTTGTGTGAGGAACAAATGGAAAATGATCTTCACCTCCCCAGAAGCTCGCATTCTAGACCGCTATTGTGTTATTTCAAAAATGCTGCACTGTCGTGTTTAGTTACTACCAAAGTCTCTTTTAAGGCAAGTCAGTTCACTCAGCAGCCATCTTTGGGACGCTCCTGTGCAGTTATTTTCTATGTAAACAAGCGGCATTAAAGTACAGCTCCTGTCTACTTGAATTGGGAAAGACTGAAATCTCCAAAATGGTTGGTCAAGATTATGACTAAAGAACATATTTTAGATAAGCAGTAAAGTATTACAACAAAATACCCCTAAAAAAAACTAAAATGTTCAGGCTTGTCCAGCTCATGCACATGCACGTTCTCGAGTTGACTGACAGGTAAAGTCTGTTTCTAAAAGGTGATTGGCTCTTGGTGCGTTCACATACAACGCAAAGAAAATTTAGTTTGACTGCTGGATTATAAATTTGTGTTTAAACTCGCGCGAGTAAAGCGAACCCGCGAGTATTCTTCCTTCTCTTCCGGAAAAGGACAGGAGGAGGGGCTTCTACGACTTGGTTCATAGTAAAGTTCAACCAATATCTGGAATCATCTAGACGCGCATATTTTCAGAACTTACCAGGAAGTCCAACTTCCTCGATCACTTTCCTTCAAGCGATGTCTTTTTTTTGTGCGGTCTCTGTACATGTATGACATTGTGTCATACAATTCTGGGTGCCCACACACCGCTACAACATTTCCATCCATTTTTCCAGATTTCTTCTGCTACTACATCAGTACGTCAGTGACATCCGGACAATCTCAATGCTGATAGGCTTTCGCGACAACGCGGCACGCGAATACATGAATGAAGCGAATTAAGTGATTTTACGTGTTCGAGTCGCACCATTCGCTTCATTCGCACCGCCCGGCAACTATTCGCATCTATTTGCATCTTTGCATTGACTTTGTATGTAAACACTCGCTTCGCATTGTATGTGAACGCACCATTTGGCGGTTCTTTATTTTCTACATTCGCCATATGTGGCGTTCCAATGTCTCCGATTCATATTATAAACGGGACAAACGATGGCTACTTTGAAGTTCAAATATAAGATAGATCTGATTTGCTTCACATAGTTTGATCACTACATAATTTCCATTCTTCTTTTTGTGTTATGTCACAGTTTTGAGTACTTTTATATAGTAAAATGCGTAAAAAGTAGCAATAAAAGAACGAGGGTGTCTAATGCGTCTAAAGCCTACAATGATTTTGTCCATTTTTGTATTGGGCCAATACTGCTGGTGCAAAAGGAAACCCACATAACATAGTAATTATAATTTTTTATCTCTTTCTGTGCCTGGCCCATCCCATAACTTTCACAAGAATATGCTGCATTGTGAAATTTACAAATATATATATATAAATAAACACATAAATGCAGGCCTTCCTGCATGTGCTACTAGACCTCTCCAAATGATCCAGAATGCAGCAGCACGTCTGGTCTTTAATGAACCTAAGAGAGCACATGTTACACCCCTCCTCGTCTCTCTCCACTGGCTGCCGGTTGATGCACGTATTAAATTCAAGGCCCTGATGCTGGCATACAAAAGAGTCACTGGGTCTGCTCCAGCATACCTAAAAACATTTATGCAGAGCTACGTTCCCACCAGAAGCCTGCGGTCGGCTGATGAACGTCGCCTTGTCGTACCAAAACAAAGAGGTACCAAAACACTTTCCCGGACTTTCAGTTTCATCATACCACGGTGGTGGAATGACCTTCCCAACTCAATCCGGGAAGCTCACTCACTCTTTTCCAAGAGCACTAAACCAGTCACTAAAAAAAATAAACTAAAAAATAAAAATAAATCTGCACTTAAATCTGTTTTGTATACTATTCTGATGATAGTGAAACTTTGTAATATGGCACTTTTCGTACCACTGTCTCCCTAAGATGATTTGCTTATGTTTTCCTCTTTTGTAAGTCGCTTTGGATAAAAGCATCTACCAAATGAATAAATGTAAATGTAAATAAATAATAATAATACATGCTTACAGTCTCATATCCTAAAGTACGTGCATCTATATTAAAATGTAACCATTAAATGTATATTTTCAGTTCAATGTCAATGAAACGGTGTAGTCACGTGGTACCAGTTGCATTTCTCCGCGCTGATCAGAATCTGCCAATCACAATCGTTTACTGGATTAGGCTATATTTGTTATCGTTTTATGAATTATTGAGCGTTTTGTGTATTTCAGGTAAGAATCATTGGAATAATTCGATATAAAATACTATTCATTCTAGTGTACGAATGTCTAAAATAAGAAAAAATAAAACAAATTTGAAATATGAATGCGGCTTTCTTTATTTTACTTTTATTTTTTTATTAAGCATTGCCAGAGTTGGGTAAGTTACTCTAAAAATTTAATTAATTACTAACTACTAATTGCCTCTTCTACAGTGTAATTAGATTACTGTACTAATTACTCTGTCTGAAAAGTGATTGCATTACTTATTTCTAATGACTTTCTAAAACACTTATCAGCCTCAACCAGATGAAAAATACAAGGATATACATGAAACTGTTTTTTTTTTAATCCTTTCAAATAAATCATGTCTATGTCTTAATTGCATTTGTACTCATTTCTATTATGGTTTGCTGAATATGAAATTTCAAACATTTATATTTGTGGTTAGATTTGTTTGGTTGTATTCGTGATTGTATTCACAATTCATTGTAAAAAACAAAACAAAAAAAAAAACACTCACATATCAGCCACGTGAATAGTGTCAAATGATACACAGAAAATCCTATTGGCCCATACACGCATGACGTCACACGGCCTGCTTGTGACCAAGTCGCCGCCTCCTGCGGTTCAGGCCAAATCCAACCCATCCCCAGTTAAAGCAGATCTGCCCTCAGCAGGAAGATTGTCCAACACCTCACCTAAATAACTGGAGAAAGTCAAAAACTGAACATGCAAAACTGTTCGGGGGAAAAGAAGTCACTGCAAAGGAGAGGTATAAATGAACCTGTATGATTTATAGGCACATATAAGCACATTACATGCTGTTTGACTTTAATTATGGTCATTACAAGTTCTGCTCGCTCTCTCTCTCTCAATTTTCAATTTAAAAGTACTTTATTGGCATGATTGTGTTTACATACAATATTGCCAAAGCATTAATACACAAAACAGATAATGACAAGACAAATAATAATGATAAGATAGAATTAAAATAAGGTGCCAGGTAATGAATCAAATAAAATAAAAACTATAATAACAATATACACTATACAACATAAAATATTATAAGGACATTATGAACATAAGAAAATAAAAGTACTGTGAATGAAGTACATTAAGTCAGTAATTGGTTTCTGAGGAGGTGCAGTTTAAAAATGAATTTAGCTGCAACTGATGCATTATGGTCCTCCTCCAGTAACACCAGCATCTGATCTGATCTCCCCCAGTAACACCAGCATCTGATCTCATCTCCTCCAGTAACACCAGCATCTGATCTGATCTCCTCCAGTAACACCAGCATATCTGATCTGATCTCCCCAGTAACACCAGCATCTGATCTGATCTCCCCAGTAACACCAGCATCTGATCTGATCTCCCCAGTAACACCAGCATCTGATCTGATCTCCCCAGTAACACCAGCATCTGATCTGATCTCCCCAGTAACACCAGCATCTGATCTGATCTCCCCAGTAACACCAGCATCTGATCTGATCTCCTCCAGTAACACCAGCATCTGATCTGATCTCCCCAGTAACACCAGCATCTGATCTGATCTCCTCCAGTAACACCAGCATCTGATCTCATCTCCCCAGTAACACCAGCATCTGATCTGATCTCCCCAGTAACACCAGCATCTGATCTGATCTCCCCAGTAACACCAGCATCTGATCTGATCTCCTCCAGTAACACCAGCATCTGATCTCATCTCCTCCAGTAACACCAGCATCTGATCTGATCTCCCCAGTAACACCAGCATCTGATCTGATCTCCTCCAGTAACACCAGCATCTGATCTGATCTCCCCAGTAACACCAGCATCTGATCTGATCTCCTCCAGTAACACCAGCATCTGATCTGATCTCCCCAGTAACACCAGCATCTGATCTGATCTCCTCCAGTAACACCAGCATCTGATCTCATCTCCCCAGTAACACCAGCATCTGATCTGATCTCCCCAGTAACACCAGCATCTGATCTGATCTCCCCAGTAACACCAGCATCTGATCTGATCTCCCCAGTAACACCAGCATCTGATCAGATCTCCCCAGTAACACCAGCATCTGATCTGATCTCCCCAGTAACACCAGCATCTGATCAGATCTCCCCAGTAACACCAGCATCTGATCTGATCTCCTCCAGTAACACCAGCATCTGATCTGATCTCCTCCAGTAACACCAGCATCTGATCTGATCTCCCCAGTAACACCAGCATCTGATCTCATCTCCTCCAGTAACACCAGCATCTGATCTGATCTCCTCCAGTAACACCAGCATCTGATCTGATCTCCCCAGTAACACCAGCATCTGATCTGATCTCCTCCAGTAACACCAGCATCTGATCTGATCTCCCCAGTAACACCAGCATCTGATCTGATCTCCTCCAGTAACACCAGCATCTGATCTCATCTCCCCAGTAACACCAGCATCTGATCTGATCTCCCCAGTAACACCAGCATCTGATCTGATCTCCCCAGTAACACCAGCATCTGATCTCATCTCCTCCAGTAACACCAGCATCTGATCTGATCTCCCCAGTAACACCAGCATCTGATCTGATCTCCTCCAGTAACACCAGCATCTGATCTGATCTCCTCCAGTAACACCAGCATCTGATCTGATCTCCCCAGTAACACCAGCATCTGATCTCATCTCCTCCAGTAACACCAGCATCTGATCTGATCTCCCCAGTAACACCAGCATCTGATCTGATCTCCTCCAGTAACACCAGCATCTGATCTGATCTCCCCAGTAACACCAGCATCTGATCTCATCTCCCCAGTAACACCAGCATCTGATCTGATCTCCCCAGTAACACCAGCATCTGATCAGATCTCCCCAGTAACACCAGCATCTGATCTGATCTCCTCCAGTAACACCAGCATCTGATCTGATCTCCTCCAGTAACACCAGCATCTGATCTGATCTCCCCAGTAACACCAGCATCTGATCTGATCTCCTCCAGTAACACCAGCATCTGATCTGATCTCCCCAGTAACACCAGCATCTGATCTGATCTCCCCAGTAACACCAGCATCTGATCTGATCTCCCCCAGTAACACCAGCATCTGATCTGATCTCCCCCAGTAACACCAGCATCTGATCTCATCTCCTCCAGTAACACCAGCATCTGATCTGATCTCCTCCAGTAACACCAGCATCTGATCTGATCTCCTCCAGTAACACCAGCATCTGATCTGATCTCCCCCAGTAACACCAGCATCTGATCTGTTTCTGCCAAACTGGAAAACTGTGGCATGAGGTTTGAGAGTTTGTGGAGGTATTTCTCTCTCAGCTCTGTAAATTTCTCACAGTGAAGGAGAAAGTGTGTCTCTGTCTCGACCTCACCCGTGTCACAGTGTGCACAGACTCGTTCATGTTTGTCTGTGTCGGCCTTTATCTATGTTCAGACTGTGATCACTGAGTCTGTATTTGGTGAGGATCCGTCTCTGTTTTGGATCTCTTACAGTGTGCAGATATTCTGCCACATTATATGTTCTGTTTAGGGCCCAATAACAAGTTTGCTTTGGTTTTTACTTTCATTTTCCCAATGGTCCAAATATGAATTTTGAATCTTTTATGATTTGGTTTATTCTGATTTGGTTTTGTTCAGCAGTGCTGGTCTGAAACTGGTGTTTGTTAGTTGTTAGTGGGTTTGTGAGTTTTCTGGTTTTAGGCTTCAGCTCTTGGGTTTTAAGGGCTTCATGTTGCAGTGTGTTTGGGGAACTTGAATTTAGGTGTGTCCAAAATTTGAGGGATCGTTTTTCAATATGTATAATAAGGGGGTATCTGCCTAGTTCGGCCCGGCATGCATTAGTAGGTGTTCTTCTCTGAACTCTTAGAATGTTTCTACAGAATTCTGCATGCAGGGATTCTATGGGGTGTTTGTCCCATCTCCAGTAATCTGCCATACAGAGTGGACCCCAAACCTCATATCCATACAGAGCAATAGGCATTATAATACTATCAAAGATCTTACTCCAGATTGTTACAGGAATGTCAACTTGGGTATATTTGCCCTTAATAGCATAGAATGCTCTTCTAGCTTTCTCTTTTAGTGCATTCACTGCCAGACCAAAACCCCCTGAAGCACTAATTTTTAGACCGAGGTAGTCGTAGTGTCGGGTGTGTTCTATTGCAGTGTTCCCCAGAGTGCTCTCTCTCTCTCTCTCATTTTATTCCCGGGAGACTGGATTATGTCATAAATAACCCTTACAAAAGAAGTACCATTGTGTTGGCATGTTTTTTTAATGGCATATTACCATAGTAATACCATGTGTGTTTGTGGCATATTACCATAGTAATACCATGTGTGTTTGTGGCATATTACCACAGTAATACCATGTTTGTTTTTGTGGCATATTACCATAGTAATACCATGTGTGTTTGCGGCATATTACCATAGTAATACCATGTTTGTGTTTGTGGCATATTACCATAGTAATACCATGTTTGTGTTTGTGGCATATTACCATAGTAATACCATGTGTGTTTGTGGCATATTACCATAGTAATACCATGTGTGTTTGTGGCATATTACTATAGTAATACCATGTTTGTGTTTGTGGCATATTACCATAGTAATACCATGTTTGTTTTTGTGGCATATTACCATAGTAATACCATGTGTGTTTGTGGCATATTACCATAGTAATACCATGTTTGTTTTTGTGGCATATTACCATAGTAATACCATGTTTGTGTTTGTGGCATATTACCATAGTAATACCATGTTTGTTTTTGTGGCATATTACCATAGTAATACCATGTGTGTTTGTGGCATATTACCATAGTAATACCATGTTTGTTTTTGTGGCATATTACCATAGTAATACCATGTTTGTGTTTGTGGCATATTACCATAGTAATACCATGTTTGTGTTTGTGGCATATTACCATAGTAATACCATGTTTGTGTTTGTGGCATATTACCATAGTAATACCATGTTTGTGTTTGTGGCATATTACCATAGTAATACCATGTTTGTGTTTGTGGCATATTACCATAGTAATACCATGTTTGTGTTTGTGGCATATTACCATAGTAATACCATGTTTGTGTTTGTGGCATATTACCATAGTAATACCATGTTTGTGTTTGTGGCATATTACCATAGTAATACCATGTTTGTGTTTGTGGCATATTACCATAGTAATACCATGTTTGTGTTTGTGGCATATTACCATAGTAATACCATGTTTGTGTTTGTGGCATATTACCATAGTAATACCATGTTTGTGTTTGTGGCATATTACCATAGTAATACCATGTTTGTGTTTGTGGCATATTACCATAGTAATACCATGTGTGTTTGTGGCATATTACCATAGTAATACCATGTTTGTGTTTGTGGCATATTACTATAGTAATACCATGTTTGTGTTTGTGGTATATTACCATAGTAATACCATGTGTGTTTGTGGCATATTACCATAGTAATACCATGTTTGTGTTTGTGGCATATTACCATAGTAATACCATGTTTGTGTTTGTGGCATATTACCATAGTAATACCATGTTTGTGTTTGTGGCATATTACCATAGTAATACCATGTTTGTGTTTGTGGCATATTACCATAGTAATACCATGTTTGTGTTTGTGGCATATTACCATAGTAATACCATGTTTGTGTTTGTGGCATATTACCATAGTAATACCATGTTTGTGTTTGTGGCATATTACCATAGTAATACCATGTTTGTGTTTGTGGCATATTACTATAGTAATACCATGTTTGTGTTTGTGGCATATTACCATAGTAATACCATGTTTGTGTTTGTGGCATATTACCATAGTAATACCATGTTTGTGTTTGTGGCATATTACCATAGTAATACCATGTTTGTGTTTGTGGCATATTACCATAGTAATACCATGTTTGTGTTTGTGGCATATTACCATAGTAATACCATGTTTGTGTTTGTGGCATATTACCATAGTAATACCATGTTTGTGTTTGTGGCATATTACCATAGTAATACCATGTTTGTGTTTGTGGCATATTACCATAGTAATACCATGTGTGTTTGTGGCATATTACCATAGTAATACCATGTGTGTTTGTGGCATATTACCATAGTAATACCATGTGTGTTTTGTGGCATATTACCATAGTAATACCATGTGTGTTTGTGGCATATTACTATAGTAATACCATGTTTGTGTTTGTGGCATATTACCATAGTAATACCATGTGTGTTTGTGGCATATTACCATAGTAATACCATGTGTGTTTGTGGCATATTACCATAGTAATACCATGTTTGTGTTTGTGGCATATTACTATAGTAATACCATGTTTGTGTTTGTGGCATATTACCATAGTAATACCATGTTTGTTTTTGTGGCATATTACCATAGTAATACCATGTTTGTGTTTGTGGCATATTACCATAGTAATACCATGTTTGTGTTTGTGGCATATTACCATAGTAATACCATGTGTGTTTGTGGCATATTACCATAGTAATACCATGTGTGTTTGTGGCATATTACCATAGTAATACCATGTTTTTGTTTGTGGCATATTACTATAGTAATACCATGTTTGTTTTTGTGGTATATTACCATAGTAATACCATGTGTGTTTTTGGCATATTACCATAGTAATACCATGTTTGTTTTTGTGGCATATTACCATAGTAATACCATGTTTGTGGCATATTACCATAGTAATACCATGTGTGTTTTTGTGGTATATTACCATAGTAATACCATGTGTGTTTTTGTGGTATATTACCATAGTAATACCATGTGTGTTTTTGTGGTATATTACCATAGTAATACCATGTGTGTTTGTGGTATATTACCATAGTAATACCATGTGTGTTTGTGGTATATTACCATAGTAATACCATGTGTGTTTGTGGCATATTACCATAGTAATACCATGTGTGTTTGTGGCATATTACCATAGTAATACCATGTTTGTGTTTGTGGCATATTACTATAGTAATACCATGTTTGTTTTTGTGGTATATTACCATAGTAATACCATGTGTGTTTTTGGCATATTACCATAGTAATACCATGTTTGTTTTTGTGGTATATTACCATAGTAATACCATGTTTGTGGCATATTACCATAGTAATACCATGTGTGTTTTTGTGGTATATTACCATAGTAATACCATGTGTGTTTTTGTGGTATATTACCATAGTAATACCATGTGTGTTTGTGGTATATTACCATAGTAATACCATGTTTGTGTTTGTGGCATATTACCATAGTAATACCATGTTTGTTTTTGTGGTATATTACCATAGTAATACCATGTGTGTTTGTGGTATATTACCATAGTAATACCATGTGTGTTTGTGGCATATTACTATAGTAATACCATGTTTGTGTTTGTGGTATATTACCATAGTAATACCATGTTTGTTTTTGTGGTATATTACCATAGTAATACCATGTGTGTTTGTGGCATATTACCATAGTAATACCATGTTTGTGTTTGTGGCATATTACCATAGTAATACCATGTTTGTTTTTGTGGTATATTACCATAGTAATACCATGTGTGTTTGTGGTATATTACCATAGTAATACCATGTTTGTGTTTGTGGCATATTACCATAGTAATACCATGTTTGTTTTTGTGGTATATAGTAATACCATGTGTGTTTGTGGCAAATTACCATAGTAATACCATGTTTGTGTTTGTGGCATATTACCATAGTAATACCATGTGTGTTTGTGGTATATTACCATAGTAATACCATGTGTGTTTGTGGTATATTACCATAGTAATACCATGTTTGTGTTTGTGGCATATTACCATAGTAATACCATGTGTGTTTGTGGCATATTACCATAGTAATACCATGTGTGTTTGTGGTATATTACCATAGTAATACCATGTTTGTTTTTGTGGCATATTACCATAGTAATACCATGTTTGTTTTTGTGGCATATTACCATAGTAATACCATGTTTGTTTTTGTGGTATATAGTAATACCATGTGTGTTTGTGGCAAATTACCATAGTAATACCATGTTTGTGTTTGTGGCATATTACCATAGTAATACCATGTTTGTGTTTGTGGCATATTACCATAGTAATACCATGTGTGTTTGTGGTATATTACCATAGTAATACCATGTGTGTTTGTGGTATATTACCATAGTAATACCATGTTTGTTTTTGTGGCATATTACCATAGTAATACCATGTGTGTTTGTGGCATATTACCATAGTAATACCATGTGTGTTTGTGGTATATTACCATAGTAATACCATGTTTGTTTTTGTGGCATATTACCATAGTAATACCATGTTTGTTTTTGTGGCATATTACCATAGTAATACCATGTTTTTTTGGTGGTATATTACCATAGTAATACCATGTGTGTTTGTGGCATATTACCATAGTAATACCATGTTTTTTGGTGGTATATTACCATAGTAATACCATGTTTATTTGGTGGTATATTACCATAGTAATACCATGTGTGTTTGTGGCATATTACCATAGTAATACCATGTTTGTGGCATATTACCATAGTAATACCATGTTTTTTTGGTGGTATATTACCATAGTAATACCATGTGTGTTTGTGGCATATTACCATAGTAATACCATGTTTGTTTTTGTGGCATATTACCATAGTAATACCATGTTTGTTTTTGTGGCATATTACCACAGTAATACCATGTTTTTTTGGTGGTATATTACCATAGTAATACCATGTTTGTTTGGTGGTATATTACCACAGTAATACCATGTTTGTTTTTGTGGCATATTACCATAGTAATACCATGTTTGTTTTTGTGGCATATTACCATAGTAATACCATGTTGTGTTTGTGGCATATTACCATAGAGGAGGTCATCCAGTCTGGCCATAAGAAGGCCAAAGAGTTTGAAAGAACCACCGTGTCTCTCATAACATTTAAGTAAGTGACTAAAGATTTGGTGAATCTCACAAAAAATGTTCAGGTCATATGGTCATAATGGACCATTGGGGTTTGTTTTGTTTAGACATTTTTCGTGGCAAATAAGCATTTTTTTTTTATTCCCAGCAATGTTTCTCATTACTGTCACATTTTACAGCATTACAATAATTAAAATAAGCGTAATTTAAAAGGCAGTACAAAACTTTTTTTTTTCAATTATTTAAAGTTTTGTGTTAAATGACATTTCGGTAGATTTCTTGCCAGACTTATTAGACTACCCAATAATTATAGACAAACTTTTCCATTTCCCATACTTCTATACAAAAATGTATATACCAATGTGCTTAATCTGCATTAAAATTTGTCTCAACAGGAAATTGTGCTCATTTGCTGAAGACCCCATAGCTGATCGTGAACAGTTCGCCACATTGGTTCGAATGACTGCCAATCATTAAATGGAAAATGTTTTATTGTTTTAGTGCTTACCTGTTCACAAGTCCATGAGATTTTATGTTCATGTAGAAAACATTCCTCACTACTGAAATGATCTAATAAAGTTTATTTTTAAAAATGTAACACGTTCCTCTTCGACTAGGAAATTAAACCTTTTGATTAATTACTAACAGCTACATAATGGTTATTGAGTACTTCACAATATATTAAGTCTAGATGTCATGGAACATGCATACAATTCAGGCTGTATGAGAACCCACAGTCACCAAATACAGATGGATGGATGGAGAGAGGGGGGGGGGGCACAAAAAAGCTGTACAGATAATCATCAGAGCTTCAAATGAGCAAGAAGCCTTTTTTAACATCTCCAGCAATGTTGTTTCCGCTTGCATGTCACCTCACTCGTGGCATTCTGAGTGAAATGACACGAGAACGCGATGCTTTCACAAGTCTGCCGTCTTTTATGCAATGGCCACAAGCTCGAAGACAGTTTCAAACTTAACCTGCTTTTGTCCAATCAGGATAAGCAGGCGGGAATTAACATTTTTAAATCATTTCTGAATGAATAAGGATTGGCCAAATTGTTGCGCAACCAGCCACGTAAAAACACTTTTTTCTTCTTCATTTTTTTTCATAAACATCACGTTTGTCAAACTCAAAACATTGCTGGAGAATACTTAGTGTTTCTCAATCTTTTTTTTTCCTCAAATCTCTTTCACAGAAAGAACGTACACCCTGCGACATGAGAACAATAACAGCAAGACTAAGGTATAAACAACTCCAAAATTAATATACTTAATAAAATAAAGACATTCAAGTACATTTAAGATTTTTGCTTGAAAATACAAAACTACATGAGAAAGCATTAAAATCAAAACTGAATTACATCTCTTTAAAAAAACAAAACAAACCAAAACTGAAGTGCTGGGTCATTTTTTTCCATACATATACACTAGCGCGGTTGCATGGGAAGCACTGCAAGTCTATACGCTCTGGTTCTGGTTTTAAAGCAGCCGTATCTGTCGTATGGCTTAGACCTTCGGCTTGTGCGAGGTTCGTATAGAACTGCACTCTCAACCATCCGCCATCCGTTACTCCAGAAATCCTGAGTCACCACCTTCCGGCATGCTGGTACGCGATACAAGTGCCCAAGAGTATCGCAACCGTCCATTTCTCGAAACAATCGCTTGCAAAGAATGGTATGTTTGTATTTTCATTTGTTTAAATAGAAATGTTTCCTCTCAACATGTGCAAGTGTACACAATAATGCATTAATTCCTTTTTCAAAGAGTTTTTTTTTTGTCTTATAAAATTGAATTATTTCTAGCGTGTAATCTCGTCTGCACTGGACTGAGCACATAGAGTCTGTTAGCTGATGCGCTCCGCTTCAGTTGTGCTGCAGGGTGTTGGACTCTATAGGAGGGGCCGAATCGTACAGTGTGTCTGTGTCGTGAGTTGGCTCTCCGGCTAGCGTGCAAGGGTTCGACAATGTCCCAGCGCCACAGTCGCAGAAAAACCTGCAGGAAACCAGAGATCCAATTAGGGTCACGAGAGATACAATTACAACAATAGCAACAAAAATAAAAACTAAGATGTCAGTTAGCAGAAGAACTGTAAGGGTGGATCTCGGGACAAAACGTCTGGGTCATACTTGACGACAAAAACACAAAAAACGTAAGTAACTGTATTTTCTATCAAGAAATCAAAGGCCATATTTAGGCTATTTTTGCCCCAAATTTCTCATTATTGTAATGCAAAAAAATCTAATTTTACTATGATAAATGTAATCCTGTCTTGGACACCATCTTTTTTTTTAAATGATTAAAATAAGCATAACAAATACAATGTTACTCAAAAGTAATTCACTACAAATTACTACTCTATTTACTATCAAATTTTAACTAGCTTACTAATTTCAATGAAGTAATCTCATTACTAATAACTTTTAAGATCATTTCTAAAGACATTTTCACAGAAAAGCTTTGCTTTTTTGCTGTACAAATTCAAAATGTATACATTTGCTCCTTGTTCATTGACTCATTAGGGGGCGCATGACCTTCAGTTGTCACAAAATGCAAACAGATGTGCATATGAAATGAATTAGATAACAATAATAAGTCTGTTATTAGATTACACCCAACACTGAACAAAAACTACCATGATATATACACCGATCAGCCACATCATTAAAACCAGCTGCCTAATATCATGTAGGTCCCCCTCGTACCACCAAACAGCTCTGACCCATTTCCATAATGCTGACCCCCCCAAACTTAAATAAATCTTATTTCAAGGGGAAAAAAAATGCATTCATGAGATGGGTAGAAATGTGCTTATGCATTGCGGTGAAATATGACCAGTATGTGTTTTCACAAGATTGCCCTGTAAACAAATCTTGTTTAGTAATAAATGCAATGCAAACAAAATGTATAGAATGTGAGACTGACCTATCATGTCTAATAAATTCTACATCATGTCCTTGATGGCATTTCTTGATACAATTCACACAGATGGCGTTACGGTCTGTCGTGTTACAGGTGTGACACCTGTATGGAAAAAGTACATGAGTCATGAAACTGGAATAATTACATGAAAAATGACACCAACATAAATATTTCTAAGGGTGTATAGAAGAGACGTTACCTGTAAAAATCATGCATAGGATAGCTGGTGTAACTGGAAATCTTGTACAGGCACTGACCTCTGCTCACAGCTTTTTCAATCGCATCTTGATTGTTCATGATTTTGTTATCTACAAAGAGGACAGAAGATTACTGTTAGTAATTAACCTCTGAAACCCAGAGATGCCCAGTACCAGGCCGAGAGGGGGCACCAATAACGTAAAAACTAAAATATGGTATTATTAACAACCACTTGCTTGATCTGTACAAAAAGGTGTTGTTATCTTTACAATGAATATAGTGGACCGGACCAATTCTTAAATATTCCTGATTATGTAGAACTGTTCTATTTTCATAACTGCAATCACAACAATCATATTTAAAAGAACAAAAAAGATCAGCCATGTGTTATACAGTTGAAGTCAGAAGTTTACATATACTTAGCTTTAAGTAATTAAAAGAATTTTTTTTTACCATTCATATTAACAAACTATAGTTTTGTCAAGTCGTTTAGGACATCTACTTCGTGCATGACGCGAGTCATTTTTCCAGTAATTGTTTACAGACTGATTGTTTCACTTTTAATTGACTATATCACAATTCCAGTGGGTCAGAAGTTTACATACACTAAGTTAACCGTGCCTTTGAGCAACTTGGAAAATTCCAGAAAATGATGTCAAGCCTTTAGACAATTATCTTCTGATAGCCTAATTGGAGTCAATTGGAGGTGTACCTGTGGATGTATTTTAAGGCCTACCTTCAGTCTCTTTGCTTGACATCATGGGAAAATCAAAAGAAATGAGCAAGACCTCAGAAATAAAATCGTAGACCTTCACAAGTCTGGTTCATCCTTAGGAGCAATTTCCAAATGCCTGAAGGTGCCACGTTCATCTGTACAAACAATAGTACGCAAGTATAAACCTCATGGGACCACGTAGCCATCATAACGCTCAGGAAGGAGATGCATTCTGTCTCCTAGAGATGAATGCAGTTTGGTGTGAAAAGTGCAAATTAGTCCAAGAACAACAGCAAAGGACCTTGTGAAGATGCTGGAGGAAACAGGTAGACAAGTATTTATATCCACAGTAAAACAAGTCCTATATCAACATAACCTGAAAGGCTGCTCTGCAAGGAAGAAGCCACTGCTCCAAAATCACCATAAAAAAGCCAGAATACAGTTTGCAAGTGCACATGGGGACAAAGATCTTACTTTATGGAGAAATGTTCTCTGGTCTAATGAAAAACATTTTACTATTTGGCCATAATGACCATTGGTAAGCCGAAAAACAAAATTCAAACCGTGATGCATGGGGGTGGCAGCATCATGTTATGGGAGGTGCTTTGCTGCAGGAGGGACTGGTGCACTTCACAATATAGATGGCATCATGAGGAAGGAAAATGATGTGGATATATTGAAGCAACATCTCAAGACATCAGCCAGGCAGTTAAAGCTCGCAAATGGGTCTTCCAAATGGACAATGACCCCAAGAATACCTCCAAAGTTGTGGCAAAATTGCTTAAGGGGAACAAAGTCAAGGTATTGGAGTGTCCATCACAAAGCTCTGACCTCAATCCAATGGAAAATTTGGGCAGATCTGAAAAAGCGTGTGTGATCAAGGAGGCCTACAAACCTGACTCAGTTACTCCAGTTCTGTCTGGAGGAATGGGACAAAATTCCAGCAACTTATTGTGAGAAGCTTGTGGAAGGAAACCCAAAACATTTGACCCAAGTTAAACAATTTAAAGGCAATGCTGCCAAATACTAACAAAGTGTATGTAAACTTCTGACCCACTGGGAATGTGATGAAAGAAATAAAAGCTGAAATAAATCATTCTCTCTACTATTATTCTGACATTTCACATTCTTATAATAAAGTAGTGATCCGAACTGACCCAAGACAGGGAATGTTTTATATGATTAAATGTCAGGAATTGTAGGAGTTTAAATGTATTTGGCTAACGTGTATGTAAACTTCTGACTTCAACTGCATATCTTTGGAAAGGTGGCTAATCGCTGGCGATGGCGTCTCTATGGTGACGGTTTCTCTGGGATTGATTGACTGAAACATGATCCTTCACATCATAGATGTATTACATCATCATCATTGGATGTGTAGAGTATTAGAATCCATATTTAGAAACAGCCATGTGTCCCACGTGATGTGAGCAGAGTCAGAGTGCGCATAAACAGACTGCGCACAACGCATGTTTTTGGAGTGATAGAATAAGAGGACCATGTCAGTTGATCTATATTATTAGGCAATTTGTTGATATAAATGTAAGTATTTTTTATATTTTTTTAGACGTTTGCATTTATAGTTTTCAGTTCTTCTGTTTTAATGTTCAATAAAACAACTGAATATTTGTTCGGAGAGGTATTAAGGACACTTGGTGTAAAGAAAGGCCACTAGCATTCCAAATGCTGTAACTTTTGATTCCTGTCTAGTATCAACACACGTTTTTGGCCAGGAACACTTGAAATGTTGGGGAACAGCTTGTTTTTTTCTGACTTCTCTTATTTGCATTCTAAGATATATTATGTAAAAAATGGAAAAGGAACAAAAAGTTCTACTTTGGCCAACAACTATTTAGTGAGTTTTCTCAGCAGTTTCTAAAAGTGAAAATCTCAGAATTGTTCCAAATCTTATATCAAAGGTAAACGGTCTGCGCTTACATAGCGCCTTTTTAACCCTAGCGGTATTCAAAGCACTTTACATTGTGACTCATTCACCCATTCATGCACACATTCACCGATGTCAGAGCTGCCATGCAAGGTGCTAGCCTGCCATTGGGAGCAACTTAGGGTTCAGTGTCTTACCCAAGGACACTTCGGCATGTGGTGTCATGTGGGCCGGGAATCGAACCACCTACCCTGTGATTAGTGGCCAACCAGCTCTACCACCTGAGCCACAGACCCCACCCAAAGGATTTTCTATCAAATGAATCCATGCAATTAACCCAACTTTTTCCTTAAAGTTATAAGCATTTAAGCATTTCTGTTCACCATTTAGAAGGTACATCTTTCAAAAATGCCTTCAGGGTGTAATATATTAAGTTCATCTTTAAATAGTTTTGCAATGTATCCATTTTACCTTTCATTGTGACATTGACACCAGATGCCAAGAACAGCCCGCCAAAACGGTTGTTGAAGATCTGATTGCCTTCTAAAGTTGCAGTTGCATGATTTGTAATCTCAATACCTGTGTAAGGAAGAGATGTTAACAATTAGTCATAAAAACGAATATTATTTAACCATTTAACATCAGCCTGTCGTTTTTGCAAAATAAACCCTGACAGGGTGATCAGCATCATGTATCAACCCAGAGTTTATTTTGTGATAACGGCAGGCTGAACACACATCATCTCGCTTCTTACATGGCTATTTGTATATAAATGAACATGCAATTTTGATTTTGGAGTTGAAATTATTTGATCGCTTTAGAAGACGAACTGAAGATAGAGCACAGCCAGGAAACCACTTGCTAGCAACAACAGTCAATTATACAGTTAGCGCTCATTATTCCAAAATATTTTGACTGCAGAATACTTTACCGGAATGCCGGAATGAGTAAACATAACTAGTAAAGTATAAGTTGTGTAACAGAATCAACTTTTTGTAAAACCATACCAGCAGCAAAACCGTCGAATATTCTGTTCTTGCGAAGCACAGGGTGACTGTTAGTGCTAATGAGAACTCCGGCCTGAGCGTTCCTGAAGATATCATTCTCTTCCAACAAACCTGCAACAGCACATCGTTAAAGTTTCAGAACTTACTGAGAACATAGGGAATATACTAACAACGTAATTTCGAATAACAAACAATTCTGGGATTTTCGGAAATTTCACCTCGTCCTCCGTTAAATATACAGATTCCTCCATCCCTCCCATCGTGGATCTTGTTTCTGCGGAGTGTTGGGTTGCTGTCTGTCTTGATCCAAACTCCAGCCATGGCATTATCAAAGATCTCATTGTCTTCTATTAAGCCTAAACCTGAGCGCACATTTACAGCACAGGGGTTTCAGATAGAGCCATATATAAATGGTAACATAAAACAGAAGGAATATTTTGAGAAGTCATGTGAATAAACAGACGATGACAGGGTGTGAGAGGATATTTCACCTGAATTGTAAACAAGGATTCCTCCATTCTGTCCACCCCAGATCTTATTCCTCCTTATTTTGGGATTACTTCCAGTTCTACAAGAGGAATGCGAAATAATATCAATTCTGTGTCTGCTGAGGAAATTTTACAGCCATATTCCAGGTTAAAATACACAATATTATCATGGGTTAAAGTGTTCATTTTAAAACATAATTTCTGTAGTAATTAACAGCACATATCTGCTGAAACATGTCTTTAAGCTACTCTTGCGCTTGCAAACAATTTGACTCCTAAATGTGGTTACATGATGCAAAAATGTCACTGACCTGATCTGAACTCCAGAGTACATGTGGTTGTAGATGTCGTTGTCTTCTAACACACCATGACCGTTATCATAGAAATAAACGCCCACCTGAAGACAGAGACATAATGCATTAGTGCATCACCAAAGAATATCCATCACTTTCTCAGATTTTAAATCGCTTTAAAGAGACTGAATATTTTAGTTAAGCATTAGAAAAAGTTCACTTCAAACATCCTATTGTCTTAGGGTGCTTTCAGACTTGGTTCAATTGCTTGGACCAAACCGGTTTGTTTCCTCCCCCCGTTGGTCTCTGTTCACATCATAATATTTGGATCCGAACCGTGGTCTGACTGCGTCATCAACGTGAGTACAAGCGGCAGCAGTTTTCCACTGTAATTATGTAACAACTTGTGAAGACATCAGCTTCACTTTGTTACTGAAGTATTACTTACTCTGGAATTCCCACCAAAACTTTACATGCACAGAACGACACTAGTATGTGTCTGCCACAGATGCATTGAATGTGCAATGATGTGAAGAATGTTAGCGCTTGTCTGCCTTGAGCCTGTAGATGCTTTGCAAGAGATGGGAACACTGTGGCTGCTTTCTGAGGGGGATTTATTTGGAGACAAGCAGGTATGAGAAATGCAATAAACCATAATAATTGTGATCTGGAGCCTGCAAAGACGCAAATTATACATCATTACAAGCGGTTCACTTCCACGATTGCTTTCATATCAGCAGCAAACCATATCAAAATCAAAATCAAAAGTAAGAAAGAATCTGGTGTGGCCACCAGTTGCATTATCTACTGCAGTGCATCTCCTATTTATGGACTGCACCAGATTTGCCAGTCTCGCTGTGAGATGTTACCCCACACTTCCACCAAGGTGCTTGCAAGTTCCCGGGCATTTATGGGAGGAATGGTCCTAGCACTCACCCTCCAATCCAACAGGTCCTAGATGTGCTCAATGGGATTGAGATCCGGGCTCTTCGCTGGCCATGGTACAACACTGACATTCCTGTCTTGCGGGACATCACGCACAGAACGAGCAGTATGACTGGTGGCATTGTCATGCTGGTGGGTCATGTCAAGATGAGCCTGCAGGAGGGGTACCACATTAGGGAGGAGGATGTCTTCCCTGTAACGCACAGCGTTGAGATCGCCTGCAATGACAACAAGCTCAGACCGATGATGCTGTGTCACACCGACCCAGACCATGACGGACTATCCACCACCAAATCGATCCTGCTCCAGAGTACAGGCCTCGGTGTAACGCTCATTCCTTCTACGATAAACCCGAGTCCGACCTTCACCCCTGGTGAGACAAAACCGTGACTCTTCAATGAAGAGCACTTTTTGCCAGTCCTGTCTGGTCCAGCGAAAGTGGGTTTGCGCCCATAGGCGACATTGTTGCCGGTGATGTCTGGTAAGGACCTGCCTAACAACAGTCCTACAATACGGGACTTTTAATTAAAAAGAAGCCCGAAATACACTTGGGGCTGTGTGAAAAAGTATTGCCCCGGTTACAAAATCCCCAAATCTATGAATTTGGTATTTAATGGTGTTCAGCTGGACTAGACACTCCCAGGCCTGATTACTGCCAGCCCTGTTCAATCAAGTCAACACCTAAACACAACTTCTATTGCAGCATGAAATTGGCTAAAAGTTTGAAGGGTGACAAAGCCATTTCAAAGGCTCTGGGACTCTAACGAACCCCAGTGAGAGCTATAATCTCCAAATGGAGAACTCTTGGCACAGTAGTTAACCTTCCCAGAAGTGGCCGACATTCCAAAATTCCTTAAAGAGCACAGCGACGACTCATCCAGGAATTCACAAAAAAGCCAAGGACAACATCCAAGGAACTACAGGCCTCTCTTGCATCAATAAAGGTCACAGTTCATGACTCCACTATCAGAAAGACACTGGGCAAAAATGCCATCCATGGAAGAGTGGCGAGGCGAAAACCACTGCTAACCCAGAAGAACATTAATGCTCGTCTGAACTTTCACAAAACACACCTTGATGATCCTCAAACCTTTTGGGAGAATGTTCTGTGGACTGAGGAGACAAAAGTGGAACTGTTTGGAAGACAGAAGTCCCGTTACATCTGGAGTAAATCAAACATAGAATTCCACAAAAGAACATCATACCCACGGTCAACCACAGTGGTGGTAGTGTGATGGTGTGGGGATGCTTTGTTGCTTCAGGGCGACTTGCAATAATTGAGGTAAACATGAATTCTGTTCTCTACCAGAAAATCCTAAAGGAGAACGTCCCGACATCAGTCTGTGAGTTCAACCTGAACTGGATTATGCAGCAATTTCAAGTGTCATAGCAAAGGGTCTGAATACTTATGTCAATGTGAAACTTCAGTTTTTCATTTTAATAAATTTTATGCAAAGTTTTGTCATTATGAGGTATGGAGTGTAGATTGACAATTTCAATCATTTTAGCGTTAGGCTGCAACATCTATTTATATATATATATATATATATATATATATATATATATATATATATATATATATATATATATACATATATACAGTGAGGAAAATAAGTATTTGAACACCCTGCTATTTTGCAAGTTCTCCCACTTGGAAATCATGGAGGGTCTGAAATTGTCATCGTAGGTGCATGTCCACTGTGAGAGACATAATCAAAAAAAAAAAAATCCAGAAATCACAATGTATGATTTTTTAACTATTTATTTGTATGATACAGCTGCAAATAAGTATTTGAACACCTGAGAAAATCAATGTTAATATTTGGTACAGTAGCCTTTGTTTGCAATTACAGAGGTCAAACCTTTCCTGTAGTTTTTCACCAGGTTTGCACACACTGCAGGAGGGATTTTGGCCCACTCCTCCACACAGATCTTCTCTAGATCAGTCAGGTTTCTGGGCTGTCGCTGAGAAACACGGAGTTTGAGCTCCCTCCAAAGATTCTCTATTGGGTTTAGGTCTGGAGACTGGCTAGGCCACGCCAGAACCTTGATATGCTTCTTACAGAGCCACTCCTTGGTTATCCTGGCTGTGTGCTTCGGGTCATTGTCATGTTGGAAGACCAAGCCTCGACCCATCTTCAAAGCTCTAACTGAGGGAAGGAGGTTGTTCCCCAAAATCTCGCAATACATGGCCCCGGTCATCCTCTCCTTAATACAGTGCAGTCGCCCTGTCCCATGTGCAGAAAAACACCCCCAAAGCATGATGCTACCACCCCCATGCTTCACAGTAGGGATGGTGTTCTTGGGATGGTACTCATCATTCTTCTTCCTCCAAACACGGTTAGTGGAATTATGACCAAAAAGTTCTATTTTGGTCTCATCTGACCACATGACCACCACCTCTGGATCATCCAAATGGTCATTGGCAAACTTAAGACGGGCCTTGACATGTGCTGGTTTAAGCAGGGGAACCTTCCGTGCCATGCATGATTTCAAACCATGACGTCTTAGTGTATTACCAACAGTAACCTTGGAAACGGTGGTCCCAGCTCTTTTCAGGTCATTGACCAGCTCCTCCCGTGTAGTTCTGGGCTGATTTCTCACCTTTCTTAGGATCATTGAGACCCCACAAGGTGAGATCTTGATGGAGCCCCAGTCCGAGGGAGATTGACAGTCATGTTTAGCTTCTTCCATTTTCTAATGATTGCTCCAACGGTGGACCTTTTTTCACCAAGCTGCTTGGCAATTTCCCCGTAGCCCTTTCCAGCCTTGTGGAGGTGTACAATTTTGTCTCTAGTGTCTTAGGACAGCTCTTTGGTCTTGGCCATGTTAGTAGTTGGATTCTTACTGATTGTATGGGGTGGACAGGTGTCTTTATGCAGCTAACGACCTCAAACAGGTGCATCTAATTTAGGATAATAAATGGAGTGGAGGTGGACATTTTAAAGGCAGACTTACAGGTCTTTGAGGGTCAGAATTCTAGCTGATAGACAGGTGTTCAAATACTTATTTGCAGCTGTATTATACAAATAAATAGTTAAAAAATCATACATTGTGATTTCTGGATTTTTTTTTAGATTATGTCTCTCACAGTGGACATGCACCTACGATGACAATTTCAGACCCTCCATGATTTCCAAGTGGGAGAACTTGCAAAATAGCAGGGTGTTCAAATACTTATTTTCCTCAATGTATATATATATATATATATATATATATATATATATATATATATATATATACATACATATATACACACATACATACAAAACACACACACACTGAATATTAATATAGTAACAACATTTTTTAATGTTTTCTTAAAAAAAGTTTAAAAACTATTGTCCAAGGATAAGTATGTCTCAACATAGGTTTATTTCAATCACTTCAGACATCTTATAATATCTCAACTATATTACAAC
>NC_068299.1:3136269-3168617 GCF_025860055.1 Xyrauchen texanus | reverse complement strand
TCTTAATCGACTATTTTAATATTTAATATTTTAGTATTAAACGTGCTTACTAACAATAAACCCCACAGAGAAATGCCAGTTTCGGAGTTTGTACTTATTTACATGACCTGCTTCCTTATTATTTGAACTTTAATAAAGGATGCATTACAGATATAATGCAGACTCGCCAGGTTGTTCCCTTTAAAGACGCTCTGACATGCAAGTTTTGCTTAAGCGGAACGGTTCCAGCTCCGCTTCATTTCACAACGAGTGTGCTTCTGTATTTACTTATTTGGTAATCACCTGAAGCTGTTTGGAAAGTCTGGACTGTGAGCTCTATTTCCTTCCTCTCCTCAATCAGGCTCAAGCTGCGGTTGGTGCTCCTCTCGTTCACCATCAGAGATTAGCGTGATCTCATGTTAAATTAAATGAGTTCAAACGACTATTAGACAACGGAAAGTTTTGTCAGCTAATCATTTCAGCCCTATTTTTTTTATTCAAATGGCACATTAAACTAGATGATAAAGCAATAAAATAATAAAGTGATCAAAAAATACAACGGCTCCATTTGCCATCACGCAAGCATCTGTCGATGACAACAGGTGGAAAATTACTAATAGCTTACAGATTAAGAATAAAGACATTCATAAATGTAAAGATAATAATAATTCAAATAAATAAGCCTAATAAATTCCCTTGTGTTCCCAAAATAATGCTGCCAAATGTGTGTTCTTATCGAATGTGTTTTTTTTATTGAATTTTGGAAATATGTTTAATGTTGCCTAAAGAAAAGAAAAGAAAACTCAACTTCAGGTTGAAGGTGAATGTGTCTTGTATTACTTTATGATTTCATCACTTTCGTCTTTGTTTCTTTAATACAAAGATATTACTGAACCTGCAGAGTTGCGTTCACAATGCATGATAAACACGTGGAAACTAAAACTAAACTCACAGCACCTCCCGAGATAATTAGCAGAATTCTCATAGACGACATTATTCTTGCAAACAGTTTTACAGTTTTCAGACGAATGAAACAGAGAAAAAGAGTGAAAACTCTTAACATGCACTTGTTCCATGAGACAGGCTTGCGCCGCACATTTCTGAACAATCAGCGAATCAGACTCAAGCATTGTGTGTGTCTTTGTGACTAACAGCATTTCTTGTCATGCGTCATTCCGAGAAGTCTTACAGGTCGCCCGCCTGTTGCGGGTAGATGAGCAAAATTACCCATGCATGAAATACATTTGGACGAGGAGCTTGCGGACTGGATTCAGTCGCCTTTTGCGGGTGGCGGGTGCTAGTTTCACACCCTGGCCACTGTTTAATATATTTGGCAACTTCCCAGAGCTATTTCTCGATTTTGTCGATCAGTCAGTTTTTGAGTGTCGCAATAGGCATTGGGATCTTTGTAAGACATTGTCAATATCGATAACATCGTCCTATCGCCCAGCCCTAGTATACTTTCATTTATTCATGATTTTTTTTTTATTTGCATTGTCAAAGTTGATTACAAGGGAAATTCAGGAATCCATTGAAATGGATTTAAACATGGTTAAATGGCTGTGGTTTGTTTAGGATTTTTTTTTTTTTAGGGGATAATTTAATTTTAATGAAATAATTACATATGCAGATTAATTAATTGCAATTATTCACATATTTCAATATCTGCTGAGAAAGGCCCTCACATAATAATAATAATTCAAAATGTGTTGATTAAATAATTATATATAATAATTCTGATAATTAAAATGCATTACACTATTGTGGCAGATGAGTAACGCATTGATAAGACAATTAAAGATTAAAATGTAATAATCATTGGCCTACAGTCCACTGCAATCCATTTTAAAATTAAATTCATCAATCTGTCTGAGATAGATTTAATATAAGGGCTTTTTTAAGGATGTGTCAATGTACACTTGCATCAGATGGATGCATTTGGAGCATCTAACTTTGGTTGTGTTGCATCATGAACAGCGATTTTAAGTCGCTGTGTCAGCTTAAATTAAGTTTAAAACTAGAGAGTCCTGCATTCTGAATTGCGTTCTGTCCATCTATGTTTGAAGAACGCAAGCCTGCGTGTGGTTTGTTCTCTGTAAAAATGCGTGTTGCCTTTACTGCCCCCTGCTGAAATCATGTGGTACTGCAAACTTTGAATAGCTCCGATTTATTTTGGCGTGAGGACAAGATTAAATTGCGTTAATCTTTTAATGCATTATTTTTATATATAATTAATGTCACTAAATTAACACGTTAAATCGACAGCCCTAGTTTTCGCTTCACTCACCACATAAATTCCTCCGTGCTGTCCATCATGGATCTTGTTGTGCCTTACGATAGGGCAGCTGTTGGTCCTGATCTGAATCCCCGCCAAAGCATTGCCATAGATATCATTCCCTTCAATGAGACCTCTGCCATCACCAAAAATGTAAACACCACCCTGGTTGCCATTGAATATGGTGTTACCCCTGTGTTGGAACAAAAAATGGGGGTATTATTATACAATGATCAGAGATACAACTGCTAAAGTGAGCATTTCAGCATTCTTCTGCAAAGCATCAGTCTTTTAGGTAAATGTCACTTAAACAAATTAACAATGCTTTGAATAAGTTCTACATTTACTTCCAAAAAAAACAGTACATTTATCAAAATTATCGAGTTGGGCCTGTGTGAAAAAGTATTTGCCCCACCCAACCTGTATTTTGTGTTTACTCAAGTTGCCTTTGTTTTATGTTATATCTCGTTTGAAGATCTACAACAATCATGTAAGAAAAATGATATGAAAGAAATCATATATGGGGGTAAATACTTTTTCACAGCATTGTATATAAAACTTGTTTACGGATGATCACCCACCTGATTGTGGGGTCGCTGTTGGAAGTAATCCACACGCCCGCAAAATTGTTTGCATAGATCTTGTTTTCGATGAACTGTCCTCGACCCTTCTCATGTACGTAGATGCCTCCCGTCTGACCGTGATGGATTTCACAGCGCACCACTGTGGGGTTAGCATATGCCTTCACCTCGAAGCCCGCTATCCGGTTCCTGTGGATGTTGCAGCTTTCAAAGTAGCCCTGCAGAGGGAGCCAGAGAGTCAAAAAATACAGGCCTCAACCGTGCAGCAAATTCAGATGAGCAGAACGGCATATTATCAGAAAATAATTTACTTAGAAAGTAGACAGTAGACACCAGAGACTCTTATTTTGAAATTAAGAAATTATTAAAAACTATCGGCACAGATTTTTGCCAATAATGATAGTTCCAAAGTTTCTTACCATGCCGTGGTCAAACGTGAACACCCCAACATCTCTCCCGTGATGGATGTGGTTCCGTCTGATGATGGGGTTGCCGTGGTTTTTAACCCAGATTCCAGCTAGAGCATTGTTGGAGATCTCGTTGTCTTCGTAAATGCCCTACAGAAGAAACCCAGAGAGACAGAATGATCCTCTGCTCCAGATGCAGGAAAGGAGGAATGTGATAGTCTACACGAGTTGCATATTACCTGTGCATGGTCTGTGATGTAGAGTCCCACATTCTCACAGTCACTGATGTTACAGTGTTTGATAGTGGGGGATGCACCCTGACCGCTAACACACACCGCTGAGCCCACTGCAGGAACACAAGACACGGCTGTTGGCATCAAATAAAACTAGACCAGACTTTGTGTTCCCTTCAGTTCCATTCATATGCATGCATTTGTGGGAGAGCACAGGCATTAGCAAATATGTTTGTTGAACTCTAACCTGTGAGTTTGATCATTTCTACTCTTTACTCAATAATATTTTGGAAATGGCTGTGGAAAATAGGGTCAGATTGGGAGACAGAATTTTACTGTGTATTTCAGGATTCTTGCGGCCCACTGAACACAGGTTTCATATAATTTCATATAATTTTCAAAACTTATATGAAAAATTATTATTTCGTTATTTTACTAGCCCAACTAATGACTCGTCGGCGCTTTATCAGTAGGTTGCACGACACGTGAAGCATTTGTTTTTTTAGCTTTCACTTAAGAAGAGTTGTGCACTTTTTATTTTAATATATCTCTTTACATAAATACTATTTTCCACTTAAAAACTATAATTTCGTTATTTTACTCATTGATGAGCAAAAGGTCGAGGCAGAAATGACCATGTACCTGCAGGAAATGGCCATTGATGGGGAAGAGGACCCGCTGACTTGGTGGAAAATGAACGACAAAAGGTTTCCGTTTATGGCAAGATTAGCACGGAAATATCTGTGCATATGTGCTACCAGTACTCCATCAGAGCGGGTCTTCAGCACAGCGGGTAGTGTAGTTAGTCCAATCCGCAGCTTATTAAAACCAGATAAAGTGAATATGTTGGTATTTCTGGCCAGAAACATTGAAATTTAAACATGGTCTATGGTGAAAGATATTAGACTTCTTTACGCATTTTTCGCCATCCGCTATGGAGCTATTCGATTTTGCATATCATTTTTTAAACGCTCATTTGTGTAGTTCATATGACCACTTTACAATATTTCAATAACATAATTTATTTTGTAGCCTGTGCTGAAGTTAATTGTGCTGCTAATTATAAGTGAAATGTTAATGCCGAAGTTTCGGTCTGAGTGTTGTTCCGTTTTCTTGTGCTTTATTTGTTCTTCTTCTATGTTTTAATAAATGTGTGTTATTCATATTCACCTTGTTTCTTTCATTTGATTTGACATTATGGATTCATGGCCAAGGAAATGTTTCTTTAAAAGTATTAACCACACAAAAGTTATTTGACGCTCAGCTGGTCTGGGTTTATCTTAAACTGCCGCTTCAGTGTATACAAGAGCTATGTGACAATGAGCAAGATTTTCTGAGACACTACAACTACTAATAATTCATTAATAAAGGCTATTTTCTTGTAGCCTACAACATAAAATATTTTAATCTAAATGTACAGTGTAAGACATGTAAAAAAAGACAAGAAGCTAACAATGTCAAGATCAATATTTGTGTAGCCTGCCTGACACGGTATTTTCACAGACTAACACGTCACGTCTCTGGCATATACTACAGTATTTAAAATAGCATATATGCATTAGTTATATTCTCATTTTAATTTACAGAGCAATCCCTGCAAAGTTTTTAGGTTAACTATAGAAGAGACTAGGATTAGTGAGTCACACTAGCAAGACTCGCAAAAGGGGGCGTGGCATCACGATGCAGGCTCTACATCGTGATGTTGGTCAGCCATCATGATGGAGGATGATATTGTCCATCGGCACAACCCTAGCGTGTAGCCTAATCATTAGCAAGACAGCTAACATTAGCAACTTCATGCAGTCTGAGAAAGCCAGCACCTGAACGTCTAGGGACAAAATATCGAAAAATAGCCAAAAGTTATCATTGATATCATGGATCGTGAAAAATATATATTATTATTATTATTATTGATTTTGATATAGGTTTCATAGGCTGTTGCGCATTAATAGAACAGATCGATCCATCGACGCATTGAAATTGTAAGAATACACGACACCTTTTTTACTCTCAGGTGCTTCTCTTTATTCAGCTGGATGGTAAATAGGCTAATAGCAATTTAATTATTAATTTTTTAACATTATATTTCTATAGCGCTTTTCTGACGCTACATTCAAAGCGCTTTACGCAGTGAGCAGGGGACTCTCCTCAACCTCCACCAGTGTGCAGCATCCACCTGGACGATGCGACTGCAGCCATAGTGCACCAGTACACTCACCACACACCAGCTATTGGTTGAGAGGAGAGAGTAGAGTGATACAGCTAATTAATGGATGGGGATTATTAGGAGGCCATGATTGAAATGGTCCAATGGGGGGAATTTGGCCAGGACACCGTGGTTATACCCTTAATCTTTCTGAGAAGTTTCCTATGATTTTTAATGACCACAGGTTTAAGGTCTCATCCGAAGGACAGTGCCTTTTTACAGTATAGTGTCACCATCACTATACTGGGGCATTAGAACCCACACAGAGGGTGAGACCCCCTATTGTAGACAATGAATACGAAATACACTTCCGGAACCCAGACCGCTGAAAGAGTGGGCAACGCTGTTGTTGAGCTTAACTCAACATGCAATAAAAAGATCAAAGTTCACTATGTAGCAAGCAGGTCTCTGGTCACCTGTGCAGGTGCTGCGGATGATGCAGTGGTCAATGATGGGGCTGCAGTTGACTGTGATTTCCAAACAGTGATGAGCGTTGTGATGTTGAGCTGATTTATCATCAGGATTAAACTGCAACAGAGAACCATCACAAACAGTGAGGTAATGCACCATATCACATATCTTACTAGACATATTCTATACACTAATGCTATATTCTTTCATTTCCTATTAACAACATTTTACCGAAGAAAAGAAACAGAAACATACCTTTATTGTCATGTAGCCTACATATGCATCCTCTGACCCCTCCATAAACACAAACGTTGAATCTCTAGTGTTCTCAATGATGACTTTATCTGCTACTTTTCCCGGAGCTGTAAAACCATACGTGCGATTAATGTTTACCGCATACTCAAGGAAATCGGTCCTGATCTGGTACAAAAGTCAACATGAAATCAAATTCGACCACAGTTACTTCCTTAATATGCATCAGATTCATCAGTGCACATTATTCTGGGGCTGGGTATTGCTTAGGTTTGAACGATTTGGTAAAAAAATCGAATTGCGATTATTTAGAAAAATACTGCGATTGATTTGGACTGCAAAGTTAATAGATGATCACAGAAATATATACTTGTATAATAATAACAATAATAATAGTACTGTAATAATCATTATAGTTATCATGACTTCAATACTTGCAATTATTATACAATAGCACATTTCTTTAATAAATTTTAAACTTGTATGCGGCGGCATTGCTATGCAATCCTCAAGCCTTTATTTTGGCTGAAGCTTTTATTTTGACAGAAAACTAAAGGAAATCCTTTAGTAGTTGAGTTGACAATAGCCTTTTAATGCAGTGAAACTTATAGCGGCCAAGCTTATTTGGAATTTTGCATATGTGCAATTAATACATCTAGAGCGCTGCAATTATAACATGCTCAACGATCTTTAGATCTCTACACTGAATCGAACTCGAGCACGACTGATAACTCAGAGCATGAGAGGTGTGTGTATCAAGTACAGATCACTCTTGAATCACAGTATCATGCGTCCTATTTATTTATTAATTAAATAAAATAAAGCCTGTGCGGTTTGATAATCGCACCAGGTCATATCGTGATTTCGATTAATCGTTCAGCCCTAGTACTGATATAGATTTCCCAATTGGGGAAGATATTTGGGCATATGTCAATTATAATGTCCATTTTGATTATACTGTATATGAAAGAAATTCTCCCTGAGCTGATGCAGTTACATAGGGGACCTTCTAACTTTGGTACATTATGAAAATATTGATATCACAAATTTTATCATTAGTCTTTCAACATTTTGCTTTGAATTTTTTTTACAAAAACATGTAATCCATTAATGTCTTGAAATTGCACATTACATTGCATTGCATTTCTTTTGTTATGCATGTATTGTTTTTTATTTATTAATATTTACAAGTATTTACATTGATATGTAGAACAAGAGCAAAAACGGTACTGTCCCTTTAAGAATATCGGTTCAGCGAGCATCTGTTTTTTGGTTGAGCACTATGTGTGATAAGAATTAAATGTTTATATTTTGTTGTTTTTGATCAACAACTGGCCAAAAAACAGAAATTATATGAAAAGAGATATTATTATAATTTGGTTGCATATGCGAGTGATTTAAAAAAATCGATATGGTTTACGCGGAGATTGTGATACATCGAAAACTCTATTTTTATCAACCCCACATTTTTTTTAAGAAAAAAATAATTATTTGCAATTTTTCATTAAAATGTAATAACTTGCTCCACCTCTGAAATGACGTTCCTTTTCGACTGACATCAACAAGCCCTCTTATTTTTTAACCCCTCCTCTCCAAACACCTATTTCCATTCAATTTTGTGTTTTTAATTATCTTTTTGCTCATAATGTGTCACTTGGAAATCACATTATGACAGTAAAAATGGCTTGTGAATGCAGTTTCATGTTGACTTTATATCTTTCACATGACACAGTGAGCTCATACCAGCTCCTATCATTGTGATTGGTGACTCGATGTAGATCCATTCATCTGTGTAGATCCCAGAGTGAACAAATATCAAACCGTCAAAATGGGCTTCCTGAACCCCTCCCAGAGCATCCTCGATGGTGTCGTAATACTGAGGAAAGAATCAAAACATATGTACATAAATCTGATCGAATGCACCATTTCAACCCATAGTACAATT
The DNA here is from genome assembly GCF_025860055.1 of Xyrauchen texanus. NCBI lineage: Eukaryota > Metazoa > Chordata > Actinopteri > Cypriniformes > Catostomidae > Xyrauchen > Xyrauchen texanus. The sequence continues at coordinate 3,160,328 of NC_068299.1, read as the reverse complement.
TAAACACAGTCACACCTGATCGCACATCAAGTGAATTATATAATTAAATATTATGCCAAGATGCTTGGCAAACGTACACATCCTACAGTTAGTCTAATGAACTATATTGCTTGGAAGAAATGTTTATTATGATCATTATTATACATAAATGTAATCATTTAATAAACATTAGCATGTTTAATCATAATACCGTTCTTTATAAATTTTCCACATTTAAAGGGTTAGTTCACCCAAACATTTTAATTCTCTCATTTACTTGCCCTCATCCCATCCCAGATGTGTATGACCTTCTTTCATCTGCTGAACGCAAATGAAGATTTGTAGAACATCTCTGCTCTGTAGGTCCATACAATGCACGTGAATGGTGACCAAAACTCTGAAGCTCCAAAAAGCACATATAGCCATTATAAAAGTAATCCATACAACTCCAGTGGTTAAATTAATGTCTTCGGAAGCAAAACACTAGGTGTAAGAAATAGATCACTAAAAATGTTCGCTTCCAGCCAGCTTGAGGCTTGTACGTTGATGAGGGTGGAGTTCAAAGTTCCTCTCGTGTGACTTAAGCTAAGACTAAGAGCAGAAGTGCAGTGTTGTTTACAAGCATAGATAATCGTACATAGATGCCTCATTCGGTTGGTTTGGATATGTCAACTGAGGCGCCATCTTTGAATGCTAGTGAACGGAGGAGATGCCTCAGACAGAGCTCCTTAGACCACTGCATATACTGCTTTTGTATGGAAACTGTACCGTGGTCCATAGAAACAGCTGCTAATAAGGGATCTACATATGAATATCTATGCAGAGGAGGCTTACGCGTTTAAGTCACGCGAGAGGCAGCTTGAACTTCACCTCGTCAACGAGCTGGACGTAAGCAAGCATTTTTAGTAAAAAAAAAGTATTACATATTTCTCTATATCTTACACACACCTAGCGTTTCGCTTCAGAAGACATTAATTAACCCACTGAAGTCGTATGGATTGCTTTTCTGATGGCTAAATGTGCTTTTTGGAGCTTAAAAAATCTGGCACCCATTCACTTGTATTATATGGACCTACAGCTGAAATATTCTTCCAAAAATCTTTGTTTGTGTTCTGCAGAAGAAAGAAAGCCATACACATCTGGGATAGCATGAGGGTGAGTAAATGATGAGAGAATTTTCATTTTTGGGTGAACTATCCCTTTAAGTCACAATGCCTAACACCACCCATAATCTATTTATGAACCATATAATCCTTCTGAATCATGAATGCAAAGCATTTAGATTATAAAAACATATGCAAGAGACTCAGAACTCACCAGCATGTTCTCTCGTCCCTTATATCTGGCTGGGTTACTGTAGAAATGTTCTGCAAAGCCTGGTTTCACGTGAGCACCTTTATACTGCAACCACAAAGGTCATAAATCAGTCAGGATTTTGCTCTCATAAACCTCACTAATGAAACTTAATGATACACTGACAACAACATCGACACTGCCCTATTTTTCACATTACAGCACCATCTGATCATTTACTGGTTTGGGGGGAGGGGAGGACAACATCACAGATTCTAAGAATTGCTTTGTGACAACACAATCATTTATTACAATGTTGACATATCTACCGCAATTTGTACTGAATTGAGAGACAGTTGCCGATTACCAGCATCTTAAACAACTTTGGCTTTGCTTGCAGTCAAATTATGATTTTAAAACACCATAAAGTATATAAAAGGTGGTGAAAGACATTACCAGTTGCTGAAAGCTCTCTTTCCAGGGGTTGGGCTGCTCATACTCCTCTGGGTTAATCTGAAAGAACTTTCCAGACTCGGGGTGCATCATGGGACGTGTGTACTCAAAAACCTCCATATAAAGTCTCTTCCTGCAGAGCAGACAAGAAGAATCGAAATCATTGACACTTAAAGTACAATGGTGGTACCATAGTGCAGATATGGTATCAGATGGTAATACCAAAGAACACATTAATTTTATCATCAAATTATTGTTTTTTTACTTGTCCTTTAATTTATTCAACTGATATCATTATTTCCAATGTAATGAGGAACTCACCAGAGGATGGGGTCATTGGCCAGTTCACTAAAGCGCTTGCACACACATGCGGCTCGACAAAGGTCCTGCTCCAACAGGTACGAGAAGATCTTTAAAACCACCTCATCAGGAAGCTTCACCTGCAAGTACTGCTCTGCTGGAGTGACTGCAACAGAACAGAACTAGTGTTAATCAAAACATACAAACTTAATCGAGTCTTTATATTTCATAAAACACCTTTCTATTACCAGACAGATCTTGTAATTTTCCAGACACTCTGGCACGTTTAGCCCGATGCCCAAAGTTTTCTGTCGTTGATGTGGAAGCACCCTTTAAAACAAAAACAAATCTTCACTCTCAGTTTCTTGTAACACCACATGAAATACATTCATGCTAAATCTGATTTAAGTGAGAAAACTGCTGTAGTTTTTCCAAATGGCCTAAATGAATATTTCAGACGAAGCATTAAATTAAAAAGAATGGCTTTAAAGTGATTTAAGGTGACTGAAAACTTTTATTCATACTGGACATCTAAAGATAAAAATAAAGTTTGATGCTGCATACCTCCATGTTGGTCTTTGTTGGACACGTTGTTCTCTTCGGTAACAGAGATTTTCTTCGAAGTTGGTACGGACTATTCTGAGCTCCTTGACCGGACTCTTCTGCGACCATCTCGGCAGGAACTTCCTCATCTGTGTGAGAATCAAGGCACATTATGTGTCATTGCAATAGTCCAATACTAGTAGGGCCGGGTATTGATACAGATTTCCAGATTCGATTCTGATTCACAAGCTCTCGATTAGATTCGATATAGATATTTCAGTTAATGTCATGTCCCTTTTGCTTGCATATGAAAGGCATTCTCTTGCAGCTAATGCTGTAAATTACACAGGGGACCATCTAACTAGATACATTACGAAAATATTCAAATCAACCAAATCAACACCTAAATATAACTTTTTCAGCAGCATGAAGGTGGTTTAAAGGTCTCACCCAGTAGCACATTATGCCAAAGTTAAAAGAAATCCCAGGAGGTGATTGAAATACATCAGTCTGGGAAGGGTTACAAAGATATTTCAAAGGCTCTGGGACTCCAAAAGAACCCCAGTGAGAGCTATAATCTCCAAATGGAGAAAACTTGGCACAGTAGTTAACCTTCCCAGAAGTGCCTGACCTTCCAAAATTCCTCCAAAAGCAGTGACAACTCATCCGGGAAGTCACAAAAAAGCCAAGGACAGCATCCAAGGAACTACAGGCCTCTCTTGCATCAATAAAGGTCACTGTTCATGACTCCACTATCAGAAAGACACTGGGCAAAAATGCCATCCATGGAAGAGTGGCGAGGCGAAAGACACAGCTAACCCAGAAGAACATTAATGCTCATCTGAATTTTGCCAAAACACACATTGATGATCCTCAAACCTTTTGGGAGAATGTTCTGTGGACTGATGAGTTGAAAGTGGAACTGTTTGGAAGACAGAAGTCCCGTTACATCTGGAGTAAATCAAACTCAGAATTCCACAAAAAGATCATCATACCTGCGGTCAAGCATGGTGGTGGTAGTGTGATGGTGTGGGGATGCTTTGTTTCTTCAGGGCGACTTGCAATAATTGAGGTAAACATGAATTCTGCTCTCTACCAGAAAATCCTAAAGAAGAACGTCCCGTCATCAGTCCGTGAGTTCAACCTAAACTGGATTATGCAACAAGATAATGATCCAAAGCATAGGAGAAATTCCACCTCTGAATGGCCCAAAAGAAACAAAATTCAAGTTTTTGGAGTGGCCTAGACAAAGTCCTGACTTGAACCCAATTGAGATGCTGTGGCAGGACATTTAACGGGCAGTTCATGCTCGAAAACCCGCCAATATGGCTGAACTAGAGCAACCAGCTATTAAGTTTAAGGGGGTATTTCTTTTTCAAATCGGTGATATAGGTGTTGGATAACTTTATTGCTTCAATAAAAATATAGGCATATATACACTACCGGTCAAATGTTTTGAAACACTTATTCTTTATTATAATTATTTTTTTCCTTCACATTTTAGAACAATAGTAAAGTCATCAAAACTATGGGATAACATAAATGGAACTATGGGAATTATGCTGTGACTAAAGAAAACTGTGTTATATTTTAGCATCTTCAAAGCAGTCACCCATGCCTAGAGTTTGCTGACATGTACTCTTGACATTTTCTCAACTAACTTCTCGTGGTATCACCCTGGGATGCCTTTTAAACAGTACTGAAGGAGTTCCCATCTATGTTGGGCACTTATTGGCTGCTTTTCTTTATTATTTGGTCCAAGTCAGCATTTTCAAAAACGTACGTTTTTTTTACTTAAATATTAGTTTTATAATGAAATAAATTAATATGGTGGCACAATTACATTTTTGTCTACAAAACTAATTTCAAACATTTAAGCATACGCCTTCAGATCAAAAGATTTTTAAGATCATGAGAAACATTTCAGTTAAGTGTTTCAAAACTGTTGACAGGTAGCGTGTATATAAAGTGCATCCAGAAGGTATTCACAGCGCTTCACTTTTTCCACATTTTGTTATGTTACAGCCTTATTCCAAAATGGATTAAATTCATTATTTTCCTCAAAATTCTACAAACAATACCCCATAATGACAACATGAAAGAAGTTTGTTTGAAATCTTTGCAAATTTATTAAAAATAAAAAACGAAAAGTATTCACAGCCTTTGCCATGACACTCAAAATTGAGCTCAGGTGCATCCTGTTTCCACTGATCATCCTTGAGATGTTTCTACAACTTGATTGGAGTCCAACTGTGGTAAATTCAGTTTATAGGACATGATTTGGAAAGGCACACACCTGTCTATATAAGGTCCCACAGTTAACAGTTCATGTCAGAGCACAAACCAAGCCATAAAGTCCAAGGAATTGTCTGCAGACCTCCGAGACAGGATTGTATCGAGGCACAGATCTGGGGAAGGGTACAGAAGAATTTCTGCAGCATTGAAGGTCACAATGAGCACAGTGGCCTCCATCATCTGTAAATGGAAGAAGTTTGGAACCACCAGGACTCTTCCTACGAGCTGGCCGCCCGGCCAAACTGAGCGATCGGGGGAGAAGGGCCTAAGTCAGGGAGGTGACCAAGAACCCGATGGTCACTGTGACAGAGCTCCAGTGTTTATCTGTAGAGAGAGGAGAACTTTCCAGAAGAACAACCATCTCTGCAGCACTCCACCAATCAGCCCTGTATGGTAGAGTGGCCAGACAGAAGCCACTCCTCAGTTAAAGGCACATGACAGCCCACCTGGAGTTTGCCAACAGGCACCCGAAGGACTCTCAGCCCATGAGAAACACAATTCTCTGGTCTGATGAAACAAAGATTGAACTCTTTGTCCTGAATGGCAAGCGTCATGTCTGGAGGAAACCAGGCACCGCTCATCACCTGGCCAATACCATCCCTACAGTGAAGCATGGTGGTGGCAGCATCATGCTGTGGGGATGATGGTAGGAACTGGGAGACTAGTCAGGATCGAGGGAAAGATGAATGCAGCAATGTACAGAGACATCCTTGATGAAAACCTGCTCCAGAGCACTCTGGACCTCAGACTGGGGCGAAGGTTCATCTTCCAACAGGACAACGACCCCAAGCACACAGCCAAGATAACAAAGGAGTGGCTACGGGACAACTCTGTGAATGTCCTTGACTGGTCCGGACTTGAACCCGATTGAAAATGGCTGTGCACTGACACTCCCCATCCAACCTGATGGAGCTTGAGAGGTCCTGCAAAGAAGAATGGGAGAAACTGCCCAAAAATGTGTGCCAAGCTTGTAGCATCATACACAAAAAAACTTGAGGCTGTAAATGGTGCCAAAGGTGCTTCAACAAAGTATTGAGCAAAGGCTGTGAATACTTATGTACATGTGTTCGTTTTTAATTTTTTATAAATGTGCAAATATTTAAAACAAACTTCGGTAACACTTTAGAATACTGTATCTTACTTAATGCACACTTAACTTCTTTCACATTGTCATTATGGGGTATTGTTTGTAGATTTTTGAGGAAAATAATGAATTTAATCAATTTTGGAATAAGGCTCTAACTTAACAAAATGTGGAAAAAGTGAAGCGCTGTGAATGCACTGTATATATATATTTTAGTTTATTTTTTGTTGTTTTTGATCAAGAACTGACTGTACAGGAAGGGAATTAAGGAGACATTATTCAGAGACAAATGGATTGTGTGGATCTCGTCTTTGGACACATTACACGGAATGACTCAAACCAAACATCTCCTCAAGACCCAGTGAAAGGATCTCGCTGCTGAAAACGTCACCACTAGGGCTGGGACAACGCGTCGACGTCATCGATGCAAAAAATACGTCGACGCAAAATATGTGCGTCGATTCGTCAGACCCAAAACAAAGATGGCGGCGCCGGAGAGTAGTAGCAACACGAGTGGCTCCTCAGACTATCAGAAGTGCAAGGCACTCGTTCCTCTAAAGTATGGGAATTCTTTTAAATTAAAGAAAACAACTCCGTGATATGTCGTCTTTGCAAAATGGAGATGGCCTTCCATTCTAGCACCACGGCAATGCACCAGCATCTGAAGAGGTGCCGCGCGCGCACGCACAAACGCGCACACACAGTATTCTTAAGGTGAAAGGAATGTTGAATTCTGAATGTTTATTTTCATTATTTATTTTTTGTTGGAAAAGCACTTTCTGTATTAGCTTAAAGCCCCCAAGTTTACATTGGTTACTATATTCTTTCAATTGCTCTAAACAAGTATTTTGGGTGACCTTTTTATTTTTTTATTGAATGCTAGACATCAAGTTGTTGTTATTTTAGTCTGAAAGAATAATTACAAGATGCACTTTTTCAGTAAGCTAGGACTACGTGTTTTCAAGGCTTCAAGGTTTTATTGAATGCTACCTCTTGACTAAGAATGCATTACTTTGCACTTGTATAGTCTTTTATTTTGGAATTTTAAGAGCAATAAACATATATTGCAATGTTAAGGAATTCATTTTTTTTTCATTCAGATATGTAAATCAACATGTATAAATTGCTATTAGTCAATTAATGGGGAGATAATCGAAATCGAATCGGACTGGAAAAATGAATCGTTAGATTAATCGATGCATCAAAAAATAATCGCTAGATTAATCGTTTAAAAAATAATCGTTTATCCCAGCCCTATTCACCACTATACTACACAATCACTGTGTGAATGAAATCTAAACATTTACCGGCCAGTTGCCCGATATATACATTTTAGCCACAAAGCATGAAATTTGGTTGCAAATGGAAGTGATTTCCTCTCATTGTTGTAGAGGGTTGTGCACAGAGTAAAATATCGAGCTTGGGATTTAAGAACTGATATTGAGATTAAAATAAATATAATTAGCATACTATACTATATATAGTATACTATACTAGTTAGTAAAATGTTAGTATACTAATGCCAATGTACATGCATACTTCATACCTAAAAATACTTTTTAATGGCTTTGCCATTGCAGCACTTTTTATAGTAGCGTGCGAATTGAGATACAATCCAATGGCTAGAATAACACTTACATACGACCAGTGGAAATTGGAATACGCTGACAAAATCCCAGAGGCTTTTCCAACATAGAGAATAGCCTCAGCAAGTTGTGTTTCAACACCAGTATAAAGATTGTGTAATTAGAAATAATGAAAAACAGCTTGTAACCTACTAAATCTATTCCCAGGGTCTTGCCTCAACCTCCCAATATGTATTCAAACACATGGAAGTCACCATATGTTGGTGATATAATCAATATTTGCATAATAGTCTCAGCTCTCGTGTTTTTCCATTTTCCTGCTCAGATGAAATTCCCTCGAGTCTGTTGTCGGAGACCAATAATCTCAGTGAAAGTGGCGATAGGTGCTCAAATGAGAGCCACTTCAATAATTCAAACCTAATGAAAGCTCTGGAACACAGCGGTCCTTGTGTTCACGTAATTCCCTGATATAAACGCTCAGATCCATATAAGGAGGGACGACTCTGACAGTGGCTTTTAAAGGAATAGTTCACTCAATGGTGTCATTAGATGACGACCTTCATGTCGTTCCAAAGCTTTTTTTAAGAAACACAAAAGATGTAAGGCACAATGTCCAGGGTGCTCGAAAATCGTATGGAGAACGAAAAGATATTGAGAATAAAATCTGTCTATGACTCTTGCACTGTCTTCAGTCTTCTGAAGCCATACGGTGGCTTTTAGTGAGGAACAGACTGAAATTTAAGTTTCATTCAAAACATTTAAAATTACAGCCTCAGACATGTTGCATCAGATTCTATTTATTTGGGTGTTTTTTCAAATTCGGGCACTTTCAGCACTTTGAATTATAATGCTAAAACATTTTATTTACAATGTCCAACAAGAGTGTATGCATCATGTATGCATCACAGGAACCTTTGACATTTTTGACATTTTCTTCTGAAAGTCATGAAATTTCCAGCACATCGTTATCTTGCTAATTTCACAGCTAACATTTTATGCGTCCTAATTTTCACACTTTTTGTGCAATTTGGCTAAATTTAATCTTGATTAAAAATTACGCCCAATAAACATATTCTGCTCAAAAGAGATATATTCCTTGAATTTCTTTGTTTTCTTCAAACATCTCATATTTTACCTCAAGCATGCTCTTCACTTTAACAAGTACACTAACTTTTGAAAACACTTGATTTGGGTTGAAATTGTTTGGTGTAAATGAAGCCACAACTGTGGGACAGTCATTATACTGAAATGTTTTGTTTATTTCACTCTGTGTTTAGTTTATCATAGTTTTAAACATGTAATACTGTGTATTTTTAAAAAGGAAATTTCATAGTTTAATATTGAGTCTGGGTCAAGGCAAAAACAGTCAAATCTGTACATACAAGGCGTTTGAACAGAACAAAAATAAACAACGAAGGTCTGATAACAAAAAGAAAAAAGCTGAAATCTGTTTGTTTTAATAATAAAAAAAAAAAAAATCAACCCCAGGGACATGAAAGTGCCCACAGTTAAAGAAGCACCAATATAAGTTCACACGTGTCTCATCACAAATCACCATGTGACATGTTTGATTGCTTTTCTTTGAACACAAGCGCAAATGAGATTTGAGAGCTACAACAAAGGAAATCCTGTGTTTCAGTGAATACTAACATATATTTTGTCGCTTCCTCACACAAAGCTACTTTATGACTTCAAAAGTTCTGAAATATAGTGCACAAGTCGTAAAGACCACTTTTTTAAACTTTCAGGCAGGGTCTAAAAATGTTGCCTAGTTCTGAGTATAAACAGTATTTTTTTGTTCCGGTTCCAGGATTTAATATGACACTACTTTGTGCTAAAGGTGCTATATATATATTTAAACAAGCAATGCATGAAAACAAAAAAGCATTTAAGCTCAAGCGAAGAAAAAGAAACCGCTAAAGAAGTAAATGTACAGGACGACTATAAACCCTCGCCATATAATAGTTATCATGTTTATATTGTATCTCATGTCATGTTTTCGCACATGCTCGGTAAACTATACTCATTTATACACACCAGTTTAAATGATGAAATGTCCCTCAGCTAGCATAGTCCTTCTCGGATGCCATGTTTGTTGTTTACAGAAGCGCCGCGGGGATTCCGTTGCTACGGAGATGCTGCTTTCTGACGAATTGCATATATACGAGAGTAAATTGTACACCGCTTCTCCAGTGCATTTAAACAGGAACACAGCTTTCTCACAGTAACCCGCTTTTCTGGTGTCCATCTGAACATACTGACAGAACGGTTTTCTCAACACATGTGATCAACTTGTGTCCACACTCACCAGCACCACCCAGTGCATTCTGTTATAACTGCCAGTTTTAGGTTGTGTGTTCAGGATTTAACATCTCACTGTACATATGGACAGGAAAGCAAAACTATGCAAAATTCGAATAGTATTTTTGACTAATCTAATAAGTATTGCAGAACGAATATTCGACTACTCGTGCACATCCCAACTTTTGGTAAAACAAGCTCAAAATTAGGCACTTACCTCAAAACAAAAGCAAAAACAAGAGATTAAATTTTTTCCCATGTGGGAAAAATTAATCTAAACTAGCATACTAATAGTAGCCTATTCTTACTATTAAGTACATCCCCAATCTTTTTTTATTTTTCAAATATTGATTTGGCCACCTAAATGTAATATTTAGCCTAAATCTCTCTCTCCCGCATGCACGCACACATTGCGTTAGCGTGTTTGGACTAAACTAGGGATGTAGACGATTAACTGGTTGACAATTAAAAGCATTTAAAAGCAATGTTTACACTCTGGAACAATTGAATGGGATTTGTTCCCTTTTTTGTTCTGCAAAATTTTTTGTTCCTTGAACCATTTTCAGTCCCTGCTTTTAGGGTGCTTTTTGTCCAGTTTGGACCTAGCTGCCCCTGATCACTGAATCATTTCATTCTATATAAAGCATGCATCTGCAATATTCTCCAAAACATGTCCTTTTGTGTCCCACTGAGGAAAAGATGCAACATAAATTTGAGTCTGGCTGAACTCTCCCATTAATAACATATTGAGATTTCATCAAGGCACTGTACGACACATGCTGCTGAAACAGTTGTTAAGCACAGGAGGGGCTGTAACCTCCACTAACAAACACAACCCTGATCTCCTCAGCAGCTGTGATGACCGAAGCAGGTGACACCAAAAGTGGGGTCGACGGTAACCGAGGTCAGAAGCAGAGGTTGAACTGGGCTGCCATGACACCAGTCTGGGGTGAATTAGCCATGTGGCATCCCTTTGATAGTAGCCCTGAAACCCGAGACAGTGCCGACCCGCTGCTGCAGCCCAAACACATACCAGATTTCCACATGAGACTCCTGTAGGTCGAACTCGACCTCATCAAATAGAAACATTAGATTCCTTTCATACTGCTGAAACACAATGCTGACACATAAAAAAAGGTAATCTAATCCACTAGGGGAGTAAATCGCATGTTACATCACAAAATGATTTTATATCGATTCTCTTAGCCAACGATTTGATGTATGGCGATACCTCAAAGTCTGCCACGATATCAATTCAGGGGCCTGTGATGAATATTAGGATATTATGAGTCTATTTTATACAATCAATTACATTTATAATCTCATAAAAATGCAACCAAAATATTATTTGAATACATATTTTAACAACTCTCTGAAAAGTGCAAATCCAGTATCCACACTACAAAACTAAATAAGCATACCCACCCACATACCTGAGATCAGAGATGATCTTATTATCAGTTTAAGAGGTTAATTATGCCAGTGGAAGGCATGGTACAAGTGTATGTGTGCACATGATCAGGATGGTACCACCTCTGCCTCATTTTGAGCCAGGAAAACCCCTGCATAATCTCCATATATAAACTGTAATACAGATGTTGACTTTGTGAACATCTAAGTGAATTTAACATAATTTTAACATAAATTATGTATGCAAATAAATTGTATAGTTTAGTATTTGTTAGGTAAATCAGACAACAACAAAAAAAACTGCACAAATTTTGAGCTTTTAAATAATTAAAGAAAGTGAAATAATATTTGTTTAAAAAAAAAATCCTAATTTCGGTACAATCACACTGTTAGTGTGTGGGGTCAAAACTGACCCCAAATACCTTTAAAGTAAAATATAAACAAAGAGAATACAAAGGGTTAAGCAAGACAAGTGCCAGAATATACAAAGAAAATAATACTATTTATTGTGTTGCCATGGCATCTGGAATCCCTTCAAAAATATATAATTTTATATTTAATCAACAGTGTTCTGACATTAAACAATTTTGACAATTGTTTTTTAACAATTGACAATTTAAAGACGCACGTCTAGCGCATGTCTACATAGAAAAATAATTGGAAAACTGTGTGGATGGATGCAAAGGTGTTCGGTGTGAACAGCCCCTTAAGTGATTGTCATTGGCCTTTGCGTCTTGCTCTCTTATCAGCCAATGGCCACTAAAGTGCTTTATCAGCCATCGGTGCATGTCTACCGACAACAATTGCTTCTACGTGATGCTGAATCCACACCATGTCAGTATAGATTTTGATTCATTGATTTCATTAAGTGTTGTATATTGGCCAGTGGACAAAGAAGTGGATGTAACGGCTCACATCCAGACTACCAAAACAGCTTGTTACTGTGTTCTTTTGACAGAAAACAAAGGAATCACATTAAAGGAAATGTTCACCCAAAAATGAATATTCTGACATCATTTGCTCTCCCTCATGTCATTTCAAACCTGCATGACTGTTTTTCTACTGTGGGACACAAAAGTAGATTTTGTTTTTTGGTAAACTATCCCTTTAAACACCCATCATCACAATCTCAAGCAAGCAGCAAATGCATCAATTAATCTCAAATAATTTCCTCTAATGGGGCTTTTCCACTGCACGGTACAGCTCAACTCGACTCGACTCTGGTCGCTTTTTGGGGGTTTTCCACCGTGGATAGTACCTGGTACTCTTTTTAGTACCACCTCGGTCGAGGTTCCAAGCGAGCCGATACTAAATGTGACGTCAAAACCCTGCAGATCACTGATTGGTCAGAGAGAATCATCACTACCAGCGTCATTTGTGTCACGGGACATCAACCCGCTAATTTTAAAGTTAGCTATAGCGATAGCAGTATCATTTGTTCACGCGTCATTCGAATTGTAAAAAGAAACGGCTGTGCGCAAAATCACGCCGTGGTCAATAAACGAGGTGCAGACGTTCCTCTAGTTAGTAGCCGAGGAGAGGATCCAACGAGAGCTGGATGGGATGACGCAACTTTGACGATCAGTCTATAATCCCACCCACGTTTACGCGGCACTAAACAGTGCAGTGGAAAAGCAAGCTCAGAAAAGTAAAGCGAGAAGAGTCGAGTTGAACCGTAACGTCCTTTTGCAATTCTTAAAAGACAATCTTGAATTACACATTTCTAGATTATATACACATGCCATTTGTTTCAGTAGCAAACATGACATAACATTGTGATGACACAGAACAAGCCAAAATCTAGAGGTAAAGCATGGGTATCATTTAGGTCTCTTATGTCCGCCTGGTTCAAATATTCACCACTATCAGCTTGAACACCACCAGCATTGAATATGGTGTGATTAAAGGTACCTCTGAGGAATAGAAAGCAGCAAATGTTGAAAGTCATAGTCAAATCACTCATGACCAACCAAACACCATTTCAAGTAAACAAAGTTATTTTTATTTGTACAGCGCTTTTCACAATCCACATCGTTTCAAAGCAGCTACACGTACACAAATACATCAACTTAACAGCTAGACTGCCTTGATCTCCAAACATACTGCAATTCAACTTGGTCGTAATGGGACCCGCTCTTTATAGCTCTAAGCTCATCGTGGGTGGATGTTATTAATAAGCTTTATAATCTGTAGCGACTGCAGTTTACCTTCAGGTGAGTAGGAGGCCATTCTGCACAGAGGATCTTCAGCGAATAAGACACAAACGCTGCGCTGTTGCTCTGGTAGCATCATGGGCTCTCCAGGGCTACTAGTCCAGTAACCACTACAAACACTGTGTCCCACCAACTGGTGCAACACAACAGCATGCTGACTTCAAACACAGATCCACACTCAGGAGATCCAGACATAAACAGACAACTTAAAACTGTTTGACTTCTGTGATGAATTAATATATCAAGTCATCAGTTATCAAGTCATGTCAGTAGGGCTGGGTATGGATACAGACTTCCCAATTTGATTCGATATTGATCCACAAGCTTTCAATTCGATTCCAATGCGATTTAGTTTGTGTGTGATTCATTTGGGTATATTTCAGTAACAATATCCATTTTGCTTACATATGAAAGAAATTCACTCTCTGCTAATGCTGTAAATTAAACAGGGAACCTTTTAACCTGGTATATTATGAAAATATTAATAAAACAAAATTTAACAACAGGACCCAAACTATGCAGTTCAATTACCATTTATAGTAACTATCACAACCAAAACTGAAGAGAAATCAAAATGATTTGAATTTATAGTAAGTGTAATCGATCATGATCGCCAAGGAGACTGCTGTCAAGATTTATAGTAAAAAAGGAATTACATTTTGGTCTAATCTCACCCAAAACCAATTGGATCGCTTTAGAAGATATCGATGTATACACTGGAGTTGTATGGATTACTTGTATGCTGCCTTTATGTGCTTTTTAGACCTTCAAAGTTCTAGTCACCATTCACTTGCATAGTATGGACCTACAGAACTGAAATATTATTCTAAAAATCTTTATTTGTGTTCTGCAGAAGAAAGAAAGTCATACACCAGGGCTGGAAATTCATTTCTGAAAATTAGGGTGAATTACCCCCCTACACGGCTAATATGGGGGGGCAAATAAAACTTGTCTGAAATGACCTAAATGTTATGCGGGGCTATTTTTCTCAATTACTGTATAGGTCAGATGGAACCAGGGTCAATATTTCATTTCCAGCTGCATTTTTTACCTTTTCAAGGGCAAATTTTGATTCATACACTAAAAGTGGTTAATGTAAAATTATAATTGTATCAGTAATAATGTTTTATTTCACAGAGGCTATTTATCCAGATATTATTGACTAATATTATTGACTGAATTGTAGCATTTGGTTACATTATGTTTTGTGTTCTCTCAGACCTGATTAACTTAATAAATAAAAAACATCCATCCCTCCCACACTTTTGGCTTCTAGCTGTTGAGGAGGCTTTTCAAACAGAGAGATGCATAAGGGAGATGAACCGATGGGCAGGAAAGAAGGCTATAGCACAGTGAGTGACAGTGTTACTTCCAAGGACAATATATGTCATGTAATTTAGGATGACACCGAACTGCTGCGGAGTGTGAGAAGTGAGTGCCGTTTGTGTGCGTGCGTTTATGGCACAAGCATCCGCCACTGTCTGACTGCAACATCTGAACATTGGACAACACAAAACAAATTATATTCAGCGAAAATTCCACTGAAGATCGCGATGTACTCATGTTATTAATAAAACAACAAGAACTCTTTGGCGGGGACATTTTTGCCCAGAGCCCCCATTCATTTCCGACCCTGGATGGAGAGATGTAACAGGTGTTTAAGTGTCTCTCTTCATCATGCAGCTGGTACACAAAGCCTTTTTGCTATTTCTGCCTTTCTTGTCAAAAGTGCTGCATTATGAATATTGATGACCAAGATATCAAAGGCGGCAAAACTTTAGATTGCTCCAATGTCACGCTGGCAATGTTAACAGCTTTGCTAATTATTAACAGGAGCGATGGTTTTATCGTGTCGCTCGCTAACGTAGATGCAGTATAACACCATTTGCATGTAGAATTAACAGGTTTAGAAAAGTTTATACGTATTGAACATCTGAAGGTCACTAAATATGGGACAAAGGCCTCCTTTACTGCGTGCACTTATGCAGAGTTTACACTACACGACTTTAAGCCTGATTTTCGCTCGCCTACAGTTTGGTGGTGATCGCCGACAAAAGCCTGAAATCCTGGCCAAATCGGAGCTCGCTCCCTTGAGCGACAATTGCAATGTATGAAATATCAAAGACACGATTTGAGAGGATCGCCGACGCGTCGCCGATGTCTGCGAGATATCAAGAATGTTAAATATCTGGAACAGTCGGCGATTCCAAATCATGCAGTGTGAAATATGTTTTGACTGAATACAACATACATACAATAAAAAACATACACATCATATTCTGAAATGATCATGCATTTGTTTTCGTATCTCGTATCACTTCTCGCATTGTGAAACGTAATGGAGTCCAGGCAGAGCTGTCGGGGGGATTCGTCAACAGTGAAATGTCTTGTAATGTGTTCACCCATGTCACAGATTCCTCGTGTAATTTGAAAACGCTACAACAATATGATAAGAGAGACAGTTGTGTAATATGAATAGTACCACGATCCGACATCTTTGAACGTCGTGTAGCGTAGGAGGCATTAATCTAAACAGCTGAACGTGAGAGGGAGAGGATTTACTCGCACATCTTCTGGAGTTACAGTTTGATACATATACAAGTTTATTGATTTGATGTGTTTATCGGTCTCTATTGGTTTAATAATTCGCAGCTGCACTGTAAAGTTAATATAAAAGGAGTGCAAGAATTTCCCACGCTATGAATGTGGAACTTGCGAGGTTTATTCAAATTGTGCGCTATACCTTCAATCCTGGAAAATTTCAGGCCCCGATACACATCCAGGATAGCATGAGGGTGAGTAAATGATGAGAGAATTTTCATTTTTGGGTGAACGATCCATTTAAAGCAGAAGTGGGGAACGTCAGGCCTCAGGGCCGTATAAGGCCCGCGAGACCATTTTATTTATTTTTTAAATAATTTGAAAAGCAAAAAAAGGCCTTGATTCAATTAACTGCAAAAAAAAAAAAAAATGCAATTAAAATAATGATTACAAATCATTTTAAATTATAACGATGCAAAATATTAGATAACAGACAGACCTTTTAAGTGCTATTTCTTGGTCCGTGCGCACATAACGGAATGCGTTTGCTAATTTCAACCCACAATCAGAAATAATTCCGTAAATACTCGAATGGCCCTTAATGGGAAAGAGGTTCCCCACCCTCTGCTTTAAAGGCAAGTTGCTATAAATACATTTATAACACCTTAGCTAAATAATAACAAATCAGCTTTAAAGGTAATGCGATCGCAAAAACGCACCGATAAATGTTCAAACAGACCACGTTTTGGCCAAGCGCTCGCATTTGCGTACGTGTAATAATAATAATTCCTTACATTTATGTAGCGCTTTTCTAGGCACTCAAAGCGCTTTACATAGTTTAGGGGGAATCTCCTCAACCACCACCAGTGTGCAGCATCCACCTGGATATGGCCACAGCAGCCATAGTGCGCCAGAACGCCCACCACACACCAGCTATCGGTGGACAGGAGAGAGTAGAGTGATGTAGCCAATTCAGGGATGGAGATTAATACGAGGCCATGATAGATAGGGACCAATGGGGGGAATTTGGCCAGGACACCGGGGTTACACCCCTACTCTTTACAAGAAGTGTCCTGGGATTTTTAATGACCACAGAGAGTCAGAACCTCGGTTTAACATCTAATCTGAAAGACGGTGTTTTTTTTACAGTATAGTGTCCCCGCCACTATACTGGGGGCATTAGGACCCACACAGACCGTAGGGTGAGCACCACCTGCTGGCCTCCCTAATACCACTTCCAGTGTACTTAAAGTACAAGTACGTAAAGTACATTGCCGGTATTACACCTGCATAACAGTACTTGTGTTTGTTTATTAGTTATTATGGCTAATTTGATAACCTACTAATCTAGTTTAAACGTTATTTAAATCCGCTGCGTAAAATTTTACCCCACTTTCAGTGCAGAAAATGTGAAAAACCACTTCCATGTGCCAAGCGGGGCAATGAAGAGCCCAAGCAGGCAAATCCCACTGAACTTACTGACTAGAAGGTATCTGACTTAAGCCTGTGAGCGTTATTGACACAAAATTGAGCTTAATTGTTCCATTACAGGAGTAATTCATCCGTAAGCTCATTACAACGTACACAAACAGCAAGCTGGACATGTCTGTGTGACCTTTGACATTTCTTAAAGGAACAGTTCCGCTGAAAATGAAGATCTTATCATTGTTTACTCCCCCTCATGTCGTTCCTAACCCATATGACTAACTTTCTTCCAGAAAGTTCACCAGAATGCTAACGATTTTTTTTGTGAGAGCAACAACCCAAAATTGAACCCTTTATCACATAAAATCTTGAATACAGCCCAGGATAAATGCAATTTATGAGCTTTTCAGCAAATAGCGACTCAAATTTCAGTCTGTTCCTCATGCAAAGCTACCGAGTGGCCAAAAGGATTTTGGTTTCTTGACATTTCTTGAGCTTCAGTCCCCATTTACTGTTGTTATATGGAAGCAGCAGTTTGGACACTGCTAAACATCTCCTTGTGTGTTCACAGAAGAAAGGAAGTCCTACAGGTTTGGAACATCATGGGGGTAAGTAGCCTAAATGATGACAGAATTTGAATGTCTGGGTGCAAAACGAGCAGTGACTAAACACAATGCACCTTCACAGTTACAGCCAATTCTTAATCCTATTCTGGACCATCCTGTTTTAAAGCTTTGCAGTTTTGACCCAGTTTCCGTTTGAAAGATACGTTTCAACTTATTTTAAAACATTCCCTTGCAGTGCCTCCTTTGAGCTTTCCAAATACAAAATGTGTGCCAGACTCACCTAATGTGCCAAGCGAAACTTACTGTAGCATCATTCCCATTATTCACAAACCCAAAATAAGTGTCTGGGGTGAACTGCAGCATGCCACAAATGCAATAAACATATTTTGCAAAAACATCTCCAAATAAAGGTAATATTAAAATAAACCAAAAGAAGGAATCTTCCACAGATAACTTACAGATTGAGTTTTGAGATCTAATTCACCTAGTTTTTGTTTTCCAAGAGTTATTAAGAGGTACATTTTTAGCTGCCCTATTAATCACCTGAATGTTTTGGAAGTATATCAGTAAGATATGGTTGTTACTTTGGATAAAAGTATCTCTTAAATGGAAAATGAATAACAACTATTATTACACGGCTCTCTGGAATACTTGATTCTGATTGGCCAATGGCGCCATCTAGTGGTCTGACATTTCTCAGTAACAACTGCACATCCACGAATCAGACTGCTCATCCGGCTATTGCGAGCCATTTTTCCTGCTTCTCGAATCACTGTGCAATCTCTAAATTGAACTATTTGGCAAGTAGTCTTGTAATAAGATGCAAAATGAACTGCCAGACGTTCATTAATCGCACAATTTACATTAACGCATTTGGCAGACGCTTTTATCCAAAGCGACTTACAGTGCACTTATTACAGGGACAATCCCCCCGGAGCAACCTGGAGTTAAGTGCCTTGCTCAAGGACACAATGGTGGTGACTGTGAGGATTGAACCAGCAACCTTGTGATTACCATTTATGTACTTTAGCCCACTGCCGCCACCATCACAATAAACCCTGACATGTGATCAGGATCCCGATGCGATATAACAGAGGCTGATATTTCTGATATATCACTTCAGACTATTTTCCTGAGTAAGCGAATACTTTTGCAGGTTTTGATGGTGCAGAGAATCACTTTCATGCATACAAATACAAAATTACATTTGCAATGCAACTAAACAATAGCACCATCAGCTTGCTATATGCATTTTATAACATTTTCATAAGGTGAAAGCAGCCATTCGCTTAAATTCCCATAGCTGTGCACAGAGATGTCCATCAAGTTTAGTTTAGCCCCATGACTACGCACCAATTACACAGTCAAGATATGGTTCATACAACTAGCTCTTAAGTTTGATTACCTGCAACCCAAACAAGCGGTCCCGTTGTTAGATTTGCATGCCAAATTAGCTTACTGTTAAGCTTGTGGTTGTCCGACCAAAAGGTCAAGAGGTGCGAAAGAATTTGGACAACATTTGTAAACACTCGTGCATCGGATGTCAACCAATTGGATGGTTAACCAACATGACAACGCTGTAGCCCGCTCAATTTGTCATAGCCATACAAGCCAACACTGACTATGTTAAACGTAAAGCAAGCATATATAGAACATACAGCTTGACCTCATAAGTGTGAATAATTGTGTATGACTTCTAACTGTAAATCAGAGGGGTTCATAACCCAACAAACCAGAACTGTCTGATGCTGATGATACAGTAAACAAGTCATTACAAAGCATTAATCCCTAATTAATTACCCAACTAAAGCAAACAAAACCCCAACAACTCAAACTATGCACTGAGGGTGTCAAGTTTACAATCACTGACACACCTGACAAATTAAACCATATAGAAGATATCAAGGCTTTGAAGGACTGTGGTGGTACCAAGGTACCATATCAGATGGTAATTCCATACCATGGTATTTACAAGGGCCTCCAAATTACCTCAAAGGACACTAAGGTACCACCAAGACATGCGTCCACCTGGTACCATACCCTAAAAACAAGGCATGATGATTACTACATTAATATACCATGGCATTTACATGTTACACGCCAAGGCTCTAAAAAAAATACCATGTTACATATTAAAAACATGCAAGTGTTATGGTACTGAATGATTATAATGGTATTTAAATGGTAAACGAATGTGTTTCACAAAATCCCATTGTACTACCATAATACAGGTTCACAAAAACATGGTATTACTGTGGTACTTTTTAGTACTGCTTTGCTAAGTATATAAAATACTAGATTCCATAAAATAGTCTTATTAAGTAGTTTAATCTCTATTTTAATGTCCAAAAGCGCTGACAGAGATATTCATATGGATTTATGTGACATGTATGATATTTTTTGTTGGGCTAGCTGCTGTGCTGCTAACATAACAAATATGAAACCACAGATATTTAATCTTCAACATAACAGAAAGTGAAATAACACGATAAACAAGGTTTACAGCAGACAAGAGGGCAGTTCATGCCCAGCTGAACAAAGCGCGGCCTACAGGGAGATCAGAAGCCTCGGGGTTTCCTGACGCATGAGAATTAACATAAATAACCCCGAAAGGCACAAATCACAACACGAAGACAACAGGAATCGTCATATTTACTCTTAACGCGAATCGTTTTCAGTTTAGTGTGTGTTCGAGAAATACTCACCTCTTTCTGCGTTGTTTCTGTCAGGCGGCACCGGGCGCGGCCTCGACACTCGCCGGGGTCTACGGTTGGTCGCTCTGACGGAGTTCATTTGACGGGTTTCTGGTTAAAACACACACCGCTGCAGCCCGTTCCTTTTGGATCTTTACACGGTTGTGGGTTCAGAAAATGTAAATAAACGCCTAACGTGCATTGCACTGGGAATCGGCTCGGTCTGGGCTCCGAGGAAGCGGTTTTTACTCTGCAAACGCTCCGGTCTGATAGCTACGATTACGATTTTCAGTGGCAGGAGGAGCCATTTACACACACATACACACATACAGTTCCATTACTCACCACATGGTGCCGCCATACACCAATAGCACCATTACACATACAGTTCCATTACTCACCACACGATGCCGCCATAAACCAATAGCACCAACTTGTCTCCTTTCACTTACAAAACAGTGCCATGGTATTTTGGAAAAGGTACCATAATAATTCCATGTTTTGGACATGGTAGTGCCACGTTATTTCTTGGAGTACCATGTAAATACCATGATATGTGAAAATGAAAAACAAAATGTCCTCACAAGCACCAGAAATATCATGATCCTACCCAGTGTTGGGTGTAACGCATTACTAAGTAATTAATTACTGTAATTCAATAACTTTTTCATTTGGGGAAAAAGTAAAGTAGGGATTATTCATAATTTTTCAGTACTTCTGATGTGATTGCGTTAAATATAGTATTGACTCAATTCTACAAACAAATCTATATAAAACAATAGTGAATAAAAAATTGAAGGGCTTCGGTACCGTGATGTAGGCCAAAATCACAGTTCCATGACACTAATATATTCACCATGGCATATGCTTTATTCTTTCTATCTTTCTTTTTTTCAAAAAGCATGGTAACACCATGATACGTTTAGGTAATTATTAGTCAGTGGCGCTTTTATTCAGAAATGTGAGCAGGTTGCATCATGCTTCATAAACCACACAGAAAGGTCTATCTGAAGATCTGCTGAACGACATCATGCACTGTCACTGTCATGACATGTGAGTTCAATGGCAGTCTGGTTAAATCTGTCACTGACCCCTAGTTAATAGTGGAACAACAGAGTCACCTGTATTCACAGGCAGGTAAAATTTTGCTGCTTGGATTGTATATTTTTTATATGGGGCTTTGACACAGACATTATATTTCGGAGGGACACAGTGGAATTAAATGGCTCTGGTCATGTGACCATTTGCACCACTCATGTAAAAATGTTCAGATGAACTCAAGACAGTCTGCACTTAATTGAGAGTTGACAATTTTGTGTTAAATTGATTTTTGGACCCTTCCTTTCGGTCACTAATGCAGCCCATGGGATTAAATGGGATTTTATACTTGTTGTGTTTATTAATTACATTTACCGTACACTTATGCAGTTGGCAGACTCTTTGGTCCAAATCAACTTATAGAGTGGTGGTGGTGACATAGTGGGCTAAAGCACAGGACTGGTAATCAGAAGGTCGCTGGTTCGATCCCCACAGCCACCACCATTGTGTCCTTGAGCAAGACACTTAACTCCAGGTTGTTCCGGGGGGATTGTCCCTGTAATAAGTGCACTGTAAGTCGCTTTGGATAAAAGTGTCTGCCAAATGCATAAATGTAAATGAAGTGAATTCAATCTATAAGTTGATTTATTTAGCAGGTTACGTGTTTCCTGGGAATCAAACCCATGACCCTGGTATTGCTAGCGCAATGTAAAAATGTTTATGAAATTTTGTTATAAAATTGAAACAAGTAAATCCTAAAAATAGGCTAAAATTATAGTTTTAGTGTATATACTGTAGTCTATTAGAAATCCCCTTCATATAACAAGCATCATTGCATTGCTTTTCCCACTTAATTTATAAATAAACAAGATGTTATATATTTACACTATGTAATACAGCTCTTCTTTGATGCAGAAGATCAATCAAATATGTTTAATTGAACAGAGGCACCTCTACTAATGCTAATTATTCATTTTAAGGGTATTAAACAGATTTAATCATCACAAAAGTTAATATGTAGAGCTAATTGTACTTTTAACATTTAATATAGCAATAATAATTATAATTATCATCAATTTTGTCTTTTACAAAGAGGTCTGCTTTCCACAAAACAACACAGTGTGAATCCAAAATGGACTGAGACCCCATAACAGGTCAAGTGGGCCAAAAAGAGATCTGAGCCCACTTTCAAGGTCACAATTATGGGGCTTTTCCACTGCATGGTACAACTCGACTCGACTCTGCTAGCTTTTTTGGGGGGTTTCCCACTGTGGATAGTACCTGGCACCTTTTTAGTACCACCTCGGTCGAGGTTTCATGCGAGCCGAGCTGATACTAAATGTGACGTCAAAATCCTGCAGATCACTGATTGGTCAGAGAGAATCGTCAATAGCAGCGTCACTGGATTTGCGACACGTGACATCAACCCGCTAGTTTTAAAGTTAGCATCAGCGATAACAGTATCACATGAAATAGTCTCTCAGGAAGTGTCTCAGCTGTTGACCTACCAACAGTGTAGGGAAAAGTAAAAAATTTATTAAAAGTGACTACAGAACTATCAAGGAAAAGTGGAAGTGGTTCGACCAAATGGACGCTATCTAGACCGGCGAGCAATGGGAGGCCACAAAGTTGTTGGAGTCCATGATGGAGGATGGTATGTTTTGTTACATTAACTCTATACTCTGCTTGAAAGCTTCACTTTATTTAGTTGACCAGCTACTGGAAAGCTTCTAAAACATTTACATTTATGCATTTGGCAGACGCTTTTATCCAAAGCGACTTTCAGTGCACTTATTACAGGGACAATCCCCCCGGAGCAACCTGGAGTTAAGTGTCTTACTCAAAGACACAATGGTGGTGGCGGCTGTGGGGATCGAACCAGCAACCTTCTGATTACCAGTTATGTGCTTTAGCCCACTACGCCGCCACCACTCCAGACCAATTTAACTGTTACAATTGTGTCAAATCACCATGCAGCAACTGCTTTATGAAGCACAATTAGCAACAGCTAGCGGTCGTGTTATTGTTTTGGTCAGTTTGAATCGTGTTTAAGATGATGTCACGGCAGTAGAGGCAGTGTAATTATGACGATCAGCCTATATTCCAACCCACGTTGAGGCGGCACTAAACCGCAGTGGAAATGCAAGCTCAGAAAAGTGAAGCGAGTAGAGTTGAGTCGAACTGAACCGTAACGTGCCGTTGAAACGTGCCAATAGTGTGAATGCAAAGAGAACTGGGGACTTTTGACTCGGTTCACTTTTTGGTCCACTTATAGGGGTCTGAGTTTGGTTCTTTTAAAGAGTACCCAAGTGTGAAAACACCCTAAACTCACCACGGTA